>NC_058132.1:181039310-181154695 GCF_016433145.1 Gracilinanus agilis | reverse complement strand
TATATATATATATATATATATATATATATATATATATATATATATATATATATAAAATAAACTCCATGCTCCTGGAGACAGAACTGGAAGCATGAACTAAAAGATCTTCAGTGTCCTTTATTTCCTATCAACTAAACTGTCTTTATCAGATTATCTGGAGATGATAAATAGATCTTGAGAAGGTGGGTGGCAGTAGCCTTTGGAGGTTTGAGCTTACTCTAGTAAGTGGCTCTCCAATTCGCTTGCTTAGTATTAAGTAGTGGTGCTTAAGTTTTTGATTAAGTTAAAAGTTGCTGGTTGATAGACAAACAAAGTTTGATTCACTCTTCACAGTATCCTGGAGCAGGATGTGGTTGACAGAATCATAAGCTTCAGACAGGTGAGGAAGGAAGAGGATTGGATAAAGATAATTGCATTTTAGCAGTTAAGAGACCATTGCTAATCTAGCATAGAGTAGTTTTAATGAAGTGGTGAGGTAGGAAGATGGACTGCATAAAACTGAGAAGTGAGAAAAAAGGAGTGATGAGTTTAAAGGACTATTTCTAGGAGTGTGTAGAGAAGAGATACAGGACATCAGTGAATGGCCAGGTAAAGGGAAAGATTTTTAAGGAAAAAGGACACCTCCTTATGTTTCTTTCTAATGGTCAATCAATGAATCAGCCACAAGCATTTATTAAGCATCTTCTAGAAGATAATAAAGGAGGAAAGATTGGGGATGAGACAAAAAGAGGAACTGCTCAATGGCAACATCTAGAAGATCTGGGGTCAGGAACACCAAGAGAATGGTTAGCAAGGAAAAGTCACTCTTCATTAGAACCTGGGAGAAGGAAGGAGAAACTTGCAAAATATATAGAATGGTTTCCAGATATGAAATGGTGGGGGAAGGGAACTTTCACTGGACATGCTTTATTTTCTCAGAAAAATGGGTGGTTATGTCCTCTAAGGAGAGAGGAATAGGGTAGTAAAGGAGGTCTGGAGAGTAAAAGAATTGGAGTAATCACTATGAAAAGTGTGATATAAAGGCAATCAGGAAAGAATAAAAGGAAGAGATTTGTTTTTTTGGGGGGGGGGGATAGGACCTATGATTTGACTGGCACGATGTACTAGTAAGGAAACTTCCAGTAAACACCTGCTCTGCAATTTATAGTCATAAAGATCTGCCTGAAGAGGACATAAGAACCTATTATGCTAGGTTAAGTTATTTTTTTACACTATTATGTCATTTGATCCCCACAACAACTTTGCAAGGTTGGTAATATTATCTTTGTTCTATAGTTGAGGAAACTGAGACAAATAAAAGTTTTAGTAATTTCCCTAGGGTCACATAGGTAGTGAGTATTTGAAGGGTGTGAGATTTAAATTTAGGTTTTATACTAAACATGAGAGTTATAAAGTAATATTGTGGTTGCTGATTTTAAAATATTATAGCTTAAGTCAAAATGACTATTAGCACCTTTATTTACAAAGAGGTGGAAAGAATGAAAGTGAAAAAATGTAAAGAGAGATGTTCTAACAAGCCCATCAACCCTTCTCTGATGAAGTCAGGCTCGGCCCCAGGAGGGGCTTCCCCAACTCCCTTGTCTTCAGTTGGATTTCCTGGTAATTCTCAGTCAGAAGTCCCAGTGGTGTCTTCAGCTAGAGTTCCACCAATGTAGCCTCCTCCAAAGCAAAGGCTGGAATCTCAGCCACTCACCCAGCAAGCCCAAGCAGGATCCAGGGAAAAAGTCTCCTCCAAGTCAAGGCAAGGATCTCAGCCATGCACTCTAAACTTCAGGAAAGGAATCTCTGAAACCAATCTCTCCAAACACCAGGAAGCAATGAATACTGGACCATGCTGATCTCTTCTTTTATGCTTCTTTTTCCATGTCACTCCCTGTCACTACCCCTTCTTCACAAAAACCAATGGCCTCTTTCAATTTGCCTAGCACTACCCAAGGTGGCTGGGCAATGGCCTTTGGAGGTATGAGCTTACTCTATTAAGTGACTTGTGAACTCTCATGTTTAATGGTAAGTAGGAGTACTTTTAAGTTCTTGATTTGATTAGCTAAAAATAGACAAGGGGAGAGTTGCTAATCCTATCTTCACATACCCCCTGTGATTATTTGGGAGACTAGTCTCCCCAATGAATCATTTAACATAACTAGCTTATATCTCTAAAGATCTTCTAGCTAAAGGTGCATATGATATTGCACTTTCTAAGAAGAAACTACAATAGTTGGAGATAAGAGGGAAATAGAAGAGAGAGAACAAAACCAGTGTTTGCTAGGTGCATTGACAAAAAGCCAATTAGTGGGCAATCCCCTTTGGCATAAGAGTTTACATTTAGAATAAATGTGTTCAACCCACTTCAGTTCAATCAATTACGTCCCAAAGTTCATTCTGGATCTTCTGATGCAGTGTAAGTTTCTGTATGGCACTTTCTCCAAATAGTTCACTTTCTTGATTCAAGGAGTCACTGAGCTTCTTTTCCTGAAATTTCTCTCAAAAAGATTTTAAATCTTAGATTTTATGAAAATTATACAATCCACCCTGAGGAGGGTGTTGACAAATACCCAACTCAACTCAGGATACATGATTGAGTTATGGAGTATATGAGTCAAATGCCAAAAGAAAAACCAAATCATGAGAAAAAAGGAAAATGTAGAAGAAAAAACTAAATTTTGGGAGAAAAATTCAATTCAAAACCATAATCAAAATATCATTCTTAGAAAGGTCAAGTGACTTGTGTATGATCCTTGAATAATTGTATGTGCATTATGAGTTAGAGGCAGGATTTGAATTCAGGTCTTCCTGAATAAATGGCTACCTTATTTTCTCCATATATTACAACATTCTTCTCTTCATATATATGTAATCTATATAATATTCTATATTTTTCTTTGTCTAATGATGTAACAGGATTCTTCAACTATCAACATTCTTGAAGAATTATCCAATACAGGAAGCAAAAGTAAACCTAATGCTACTATTCAAAAGGAAAACTGTGGTGAATCATGTGCAGGTCAAACTAAAATGATACGAGAAGAAAAACATTTTATGTGTAGTAAGTAACCTTTGAAATAAGCACTTGTAAATTGCTGAATTTTTTGTCATGAATGAAAATATTGGTCCTGTTTGTAGGCTAATTCTGGGTAATTTAATCTATATTCTGCCTGCCTATCTTAATCCTATGGCCTTACCAATTAAATTTTATGGACTTCAACAAATATGCATGACTTGATATTTATGCAAATTAATGGGGACTAGTCTGCTTATTCCTGATCTATCGACCAGATAAAATTCTTCCTGGGCCATAAAGTGAACAAATAGGCAACATGGGAAAAAACAACAACCATATAAACAAATATTCATTTCTTGTCAATACCATACAAGACCATTTCCTACTTGGGGGCTAAAGGATGCAGAAAAAAGATCTTCTTCTTCTCTTATCATTACATTTTTTAAGCAGAGGTTGAGAAACCATTTTTCAAAGATTTTGCTTTAACAAAACATTAAGTAACTCAGATTCAATTAGATTTTATGAAGTGAAATGACTAAAAATAAATTACGATAGCAATTATTCCTCACATTTATATAGTACTTTCCAGTTTTCAAAACTATTTTTATATATTATCTTATTTGAGCTTTATGGAAACCTTTTAAAGTGGGTAGGGAAGGAAGGCATTGCTATCCTTATTGAAAATCTCAGGGAACATATTTCGGAATGTTGTGACTTCTTCAAGGTTACTCAACTAATAAGTGGAAAAACCGATACTCAGACCCAGGTCCATCTTCATATTCAGTGCTCTTTGCATCCCCAGTATCTGACATAAAGTAAACACTTAATAAAATGCCTGTTAAATGACTTTCTACTCTAACACGAACTTCAACAAATTAGAAAGTGGTTACCAAATCCTTTGAATAACAAGAATTTCTCATCACTTTTATGAGAAAGGGAGTGAGGTAAAACAAACAGCAAACAAACAACTTGATTGCAATATTATATACAACAAAACAACTTCCAAGATATATTCTGGTCTTGATAAGGAGTCAGACCAATTTCTTACTTTTTCAATATTTGCAACCATATGTAATGGGAATTGGTAACTTCTATCTTCTGGTTTAAATTTTAAGGATAACGTATATATAGAAATTAATTTTTTTCAAGTTGCTAGAGTATCTTTTATAGAAGAGTTTTTAAATAAGGGTTAAAGTAAAAAGAATTAACAGGAAAAATAACTATCCCAAGATATTATACTCTATTTGTATTAACCAAGGTTTTACTGATTTCATATTTACCTCAAATTCATGAAATTCAAAATTTTTCTTTTCAGTCTAATAGTTTCTTTACTGTAATAAAAATTCTCAATAATTTTATCATGCTTTAAGGGAATTTGCAGAGTTCCATTGTTTCCTATACAAGAAACACCAAAAAACTGCTCAGAAATATGATGGATGAACAGCAAGCTTCTTTGGATTATTTATCTAATCAGGTGCTGATTTATTTTCTTTGTTGGGGATGTCTACTTTTTAAATTTTAGTTGGAGTTTACAATTTTCATGGGCTTGATATAAAATTTAAAATTTAATGTTTCCTCAAAGTAGCAAGGCATACAAATCTATAATATGTGCTTATAAAATACAGAAATTTAGGTGTAATAACCTGTATGACAAAGGCATAAGAATCTGAAGAACTCAGAGGCAACAGGAAGTATATTGAAATATAAATTTACTTAAATGTATTTTTTCCCATTTTTTGGATATATAGGTGAACGAACTTATGAATAGAATCCTTCTTTTGAATACCGAAGTTTTTAGAAAACATTTGGATCCCTTTCCTCATAGACCAGTTCAGGCACATGGTAAGACTTTGCCTTTTTTGCCATTTAATATCTTTTAGAAGTGCCACAGATAAAGTAATGGCATTTCTTTATTTTTAGAATAATATCAGATCCTTGTTGCCTAATAGAGTGTGAGGGAGTAACACCTGCTGCCTTTGTCTTCTGGTCATGATGCTATTTCTGCAGATTATCACCCTATTTGCCTCATGTGGCAATTGTTTCTGCTAGATTATACCAGGAATGAAATCTCTGCCACTAATCTTCAAAATTTCTCTTTGTTTCTAGCATCCAACTTCAGCTAGAATAATTAGCTGAAACAATAGCGGTTTTTTTTCTTGTTGAATAAACTGTCACTCTCAGTTTAAACCCTATGGGCTTTACACCTTTAACAAGCTTTGAATTTCTCTGATCATTATCTTCGTTTCTACTGAAATGTAACATTAAATTGTGCAATATTTGTATCCCCAGTACCTGGAATAGTGTTAGTGCTTAAAAATTATTTGTTAATTAATCTGTTTTGTGGTATCAGAAAAAGAGAAAGATTCACTTCGAATCTATTTGCCTATTGCTACTTAGATTGACAGTCCTAAGAGGGGTATTGTTGGGGAGGCTTGAAGAAATATAAAATAAATAGTGATAAATATTTCTTATTAAATTTTCAAAATTGAGAGAGGAGAAAGGAGAGAGATGATTTTAGGAAAAGTATTGAAATAAAGATTAATACTCATCTATAATTCTCTAGTAATGCTTGTTTATTTTTTTACCACTTGGAAAGTGATGAGGATTTGCCTCTTCTCCTTATTCTTTATCTTTCCTTGATTTTCAGAGCTGAGATGTTTTTATTGTCGGTGATTAAAAATTATTATCATTTTCCTGAAAAGAAATTCCCATGTAAATTCTTTTATTCTCATTTGTTCATCTTAATGTGTTAAGATACATCTTTCTAAAAATGGCAAAACTAGAACTCTTTTTAATTATTCTTTAGGTTTGGATTGCACTGATATTAAAGATACAATTGGCACTGTAACAAAAACTCCAAGTGGTTTATATATAATACACCCAGAAGGTTCCAGTTACCCTTTTGAGGTAAGAGTCTTCTTTCACATGTAGTATAAGATAGAGGGTAAGCATAGAGGTAAAATGTGTGATTCTGGTGGTGTAGGGAGCTTCTTGTAAGGAATTTCCTCTACTTGTTCACATTGGAATTCTCTGAAACTTATAGTCTCAGAGTTGCCAAGAGCACTGGAAAGTCAAATTATTTCACAGGGTTACAGTATATCTTAGAGGGGAGGATGGATTTCAAGGCTGGTACTCTACTATACTGATTCTCAAAATAAGTAAAAAAATAAGTAGATTCAGAGTTCTAATTCAATATATATTTGATTAATTTATTTCTTAAAACCCTCACCTTCTGTCTTAGAATAAATACTGTATATTTGTTCCAAGGCAGAAGAGAGGTAAGGGCTAGGCAATAGGGGTTAAATGAATTTCCCAGGGTTACACAGCTAGGAAGTGGCTGAGGCCGGGTTTGAACCTAGGACCTCCCATCTCTAGGCCTGACTGTCAATCCACTGAGCCACCCAGCTGCCCCTTAATTCAATATATTTTTATAATATAATCCTTCAACATTTCTTAGTGTATCTATAAGAATTCTGGTTTTAGTTGTATTGGTTTGTAGGATTCCAGCTTTAATGGTTAAATAAAACATATGCTTTTTTAAAAAATAAGAGATTTTTTTACAGTTTTTGTTTCAAAGGTCATGGTTTAGAATAAATCAATTTGTTTCAGGATCTTACTTTGTCACTATAGCAGTAAGGAATATTTTACTGATGTGAAAATATAACACGGTAAGCTCAGGTCTAGAACTCACTAATGGATAATACTTTTGATTTTCCTTCATTATGATCTCAAATCTTTTTGGAAGTTAAAAATGAGAAAGCAACCAATAAAATCATTTTTAGTAGTAGGGAAGATAGAGGAAAAACAATCTATTTCTGGTTCAGTTTGCATGTAATGAACTACTCAAGAAAATCCAAGTCCTGTCTTTGAAAAATATCTAATATTAAATATATAATAAGCATTCATGCATGTTTACTTTTTTCATTCATTCATTTATTCATATAGGGTATTAAGATTTGCTAAATACTTTAAATACATTATCTAATGTAGACCTTACTACCTATCTTCCAGGGCTGTTATAAGGATACAATGTGGTAATATTTGCAAAGTACTTAGCATTTCTTGCTAGCTATTCATCTTTGTTGCTGAACAGAGCTGGAGAAAATCACATAGCCATGCTAACTAGGTCATTACAAATTCATGATGAAATCTCAACTTGACTCTTACAGAATTACAGCAATTGTAATTTGCCTAATCGATTTTACTTCTCATTTGCCAGAGCAGCTATGCCAAAACTTTTAATTCCCCTCTAACTTCCTATGGCAATCCCTCCTCACCACCTGCTCTCCACCATTTTGCTTCAGACTTCACTGAAAAAGGCTATTTTCTGAGAGCTCCTTCTTATTTTACTCCTCTTCATCTCACATCTTCCTTGACTCTCTCCTCATTCATCTGTCTCACATGAAGAGTTGGCCTTACTCCTTGCCAAGATAAACCTCCTGAGGTACCCTTAATACCATCCTATTTTATCTTTTTCAAAAGATTGTCTCTTTTCACATTCCTGCTTTCTCCAATCTTTGCCTGCTTACCAACTGTCTATAAGCTCATGTCATCACTAACCTAAAGAAAGAAAAACAAAACCCCTCACATGATTTAATAATCCCTGATAGCTATGAACCTACAGCTCTTCCCCTTTCATGGCT
The DNA here is from genome assembly GCF_016433145.1 of Gracilinanus agilis. Lineage (NCBI taxonomy): Eukaryota > Metazoa > Chordata > Mammalia > Didelphimorphia > Didelphidae > Gracilinanus > Gracilinanus agilis. The sequence continues at coordinate 181,147,054 of NC_058132.1, read as the reverse complement.
AATTTTTTTGAGAAAACCAGCTACTATGGTGGCCTATAATTCCTCTCTGTCTCTTAACCCTTTACAATCCTGCTTCTGATCTCAAAATTCAATTGAAACAGTTCTCTACAAAGTTACCAGTAATTTCTTATTTACTAAATCCAACACCCTCTCCTTAATTCTTATCTTTTTTGACCTTCCTGTAGCCTCTTTTGCGGCTGGATACTCTCTAATTTCTGGGTTTTCGTGACATTATTTCCTTCTTACCTAGATGATTGCTCCTTTACAGTTTACTGGATTTTAACTGGATCCAGTTAATGCCCACTAATGGTAATAAGGTAAAAGGTTTATCTTCTCCCTCTAAATTATTTAACTTCAAGATCTCATTAATTCTCATGAGTTCAGTTATCATTTCTAAGCTGGTGATTACTACATGTATTTATCTAATGAACCCTAACCTTTTTGAGCTCCAATTTTACATCTCCAGCTGCTTCTTGGATATTTTGAATTGGGTATCCCTTAGACAACTCAGCATATCCCAAATAGAACTCATTATCTTTCCTCCTAAGCCTTCTCCTCTTCCCATTTTCCTATTATTGCATATTTTCCTATCATTCTCCCAGTTACCAGGCTTACAACCTAGGTGTTATTCTTGATTCCTCACCTGTACTCACCCCTACACTTTGTTGCCAAGTTTGCCATTTCTACACTTATGGTAGTAGCCTTCATCACCACAAGACAATATTGTCACAACAGACAGCCTTATCCACTGGTCTTCCTGCTTCAATTCTCTCTCCAACCCAATCCATCCTCCACTCAACTGTCAAACTGATGTTTTGTAAGGAAAAGGTCTGATCACACCATCCCTTTACTCTATAAACTCCAGTGGCTCTTCATTAGCTCCAGGATCAAATAGAAAAACTTCTGTTTCACTTTTAAAGCCCTTTACAATGTGGCTTCTTCCTGGCTTTCTAATCTTCTTGCCCTTTATTCCTCTTCAGCATATTCTGCAATGTAGTGCTGCTGGCCTTTTTTGCTCTTCCTTACATTTGATGACCCATCTCTCAAATTTTTGCCTTTTCCCTGGATATTCCCCAAGTACTTGGAATGTTCTCCCTTTGCGATAAGAAAGTCTCTTGACTTCAATAGCTTCATTCAAAACTGTTCATATCCCACCTTTTGCAGGAATTTCATTCATCATTTTCATTCCTGCCACTCTGAGGGGCAGCTGGGTGGCACAGTGGCACAATAGAATCCCAGAAGCCAGGAAGACTTATTTTCCTGAGTTAAAAACCTAGTCTAAGACATTTAATATCTTTGTATCCTAGACTGGTCACTTAACCCTGTTTGACTCATCTGTAAAATAAATCAGAAAAGAAATGACAAAACATTCCCCTATCTTTGTCAAGAAAACCTTCTAAGATTATATTTTATTTATACTCTATATATCTTGTATATTCAATTTTTTTGTTTGAATGTGAGCTCATTAAAGTCAGGGCTGTATTTTCCTTTCTTTGTACCCCTAGTGCTTAGTACAATGTGTGACTCATAGTATGACCTTGATGAATTTTTGTTGACTGAGTTCCTGCATTTAGGTAGTTTGTTCTCTGTATTTACAGATAGATAATCAGTCCCTGGGTTTGTACTCAAAGTCTTTATAGGGTTATTCTTTATAAGCTGTACTCAAAGCCCTGATAGTTTTGAAAGGGTTTTAGTTGATCCTGCCAGAATTTCCATAGTCTTCAATAGCCCAGTCACTGCTAACCATATATAAAATACATAAGACAAATTTTGTATTGCTGAGAAAGTCATAAAAATACATAAATGCATGAATTAAAACTAGTTAGTATTTTGATTTTTAATAAGTTTTTATTATGTTACCAGTTTCTTTACATTAAATATATTATTTGTAAAGACATTTAGTCATAATACCCTGCTGTCATACAAATATATTAGACTGAAAAATAAATTTCAGTTAAAAGTGGGTTTTAAAAATATGAAGATGGAAAAAAATATAGTGCAATGACATGTTGCTAAAATTTTCTGAAATCTTTTTATTTTAGGTAATGTGTGACATGGATTACAGAGGAGGTGGCTGGACCGTGATACAGAAAAGAATTAGTGGAGTAATTGATTTCCAAAGGCTCTGGTGTGATTATCTGGATGGCTTTGGTGATCTGTTAGGTACAAATCTTGCATATTTATCCCTCTTAATTTTGGTCATTTTTAGGTCATTTCTATAGAAAAAGCCTCTGTTGGTCAGAATTTTGCTGACGTAGGTCATATTCCCAGTGAACTTGGTTATTAGTATTGATAATAATGATGAGATTGGGAATAACTAGGAGTCTATTTAGTGCTTTATAGTTTTCCAAGTGCTTTTCTCTTATTAACTCATTTTATGCTTCCAACAACTCTGTGTGAAAGATACTACTACTATTATAATCTGTTTTACAGATGAAGAAACAGAGGTACAGATAAATTAAGTGACTCACCAGTGATTACATAAGTAAATATTCAACGTAGGATTAAGAATTCAAAGCTTTCTTGACTCCAAATTTAATGTTCTTTCTACTATTTTTGGGAGTATTTGAAATTCTTCTAAAATGCTTCTTAAAATAAAATATCCTTTGGGACTTAGAAATTTTTATTTGGAATAAGATTTTACTAGAATTCTAATATAATTATTTCTAACATCTATGTTGCATAGTTTTCTATACACTTCTAAAAGATTAACCTATGCTTATAGGCAAGTAAAATAGAGAATTATTATGGCTGTAAGGAATTAAAATTAAGGGTTTGACTAAAATATGTGAGAATTCTAAAATAATATGGTGGTCACCGATTTAAAATATTATAGCTCAAGTCAAAATGACTTTTAATAGCTTTATTTACAAAAGAGTGGAAAGAGTGAAAGTAGAGAAATAGAAAAAGAGGGTACAGAAGATGTCTACTCTATCACATATTGCTCTGGTGCTCAGCTCAGCCTGGCAGGGCTTGTTAATCCTTGACTGAGGACCCGGAGTTTCACCAATATGACCTCTTCCAACAAGAGAAGGTCTCTCTGAAACTAATCTCTCTCTAGACACCAGGAAAGGAAGGTCAGTTATGCACTCACCCAAGAGGTAGTCCAAGTCCCAAGTCACCTCCAAGAGGCAGATCATCAGTTGAAGATGACTACCAAAGATGACTACCGAAGATGACAAATATCTCCAGAGGCCTGCTTGCAGAAGACTCTCTCCAGCTGAAGAAGTTTAGGGCTTTTATAGTGACTTCTTTTCTCTTCCTCTCTTCACAGGGGCCAATCACAGCTTCCAAACTGCCTAGTACTGCCCAGGGGGGCAGTGTCTGTGGGATCCACTTCTCACCCTCTGAAGGTGTTAACTCTTATCAAAGGCTTCACAAGTTTCTGACTGATTGAGTTATCCATTTTAGCAAATGACTTGTGAATACTCTTACTTAGTGTTGAGGTCTGGAGTTATCACTCACTTTAGCAAGTGACTTACAAACTCCCTTACTTAATGTCTGGTGAGGTACTAAGTAGGGGTACAAAAAGAAAGTGAGTCACACTTCACAATACCCCCTGTGATTCTTTGGGGAGACTAGTCTCCCCAGTGAATCATTTAACATAACCAGCTTATATCTCTAAAGATCTTTTAGCTAAAGGTGCATATAATAATATTGTACTTTATAAGAGGAAACTACAATAGTTAGAGTTAAGAGGGAAATAGAAGAGAGAGCGCAAAACCAATGCTTGCTAAATGCATGGACAAAAAGCCAGTTAGGGGGCAGTCCTCTCTGGCATAAGTTTACATTCAGAATAAATGTATTCAAATCCCTTCAGTTCAATCAATTACATTCCAAAGTTCATTCTGGATCTTCTGATGCAGTGGAGGTTTCTTTATGACACTTTCTCCAGACAGTTCTTTTTCTTGATTCAAGGAGTTATCAAGCTTCTTTTCCTGAAATGTTTTCTCAGCATTTTTTTTAAATATTGGATTTTATGAAAATTATACAAGGCACTGATGATACTATCAAAACTCAAATAGACCAGTGATCTCATCAATGTAGATGTTCTCCAATTATACAGATTACAACTCATCCATGTTTGTTATCCCATGCAATGGAATATCCTATATATTGCCTCCTATAAATTTGATACAAGGATCTAACCAATATGCTGGAGCCTTTCTCAATTTCTCTTGACATCTTCACAAAGCCAGTGAAACACATAGCCTCTTGTATATTGCTCTCATGATATGACCAAATCAACTTCTTTTTCAGTGATATATTTCTATGCTAATGTATCATTAAATGTGGTTCTTATTCATAGTTTTTTATGTGTTATCTTTTGCAGCCTAATCACTCCCACCATGCATGTCTCCATTGCCACTTTACTGATTATTGTTGTTGAGTTGTTTGACTCTTCATGACCCCATTTGGAGTTTTCTTGGCAAAGATATTGCAGTGATTCACCATTTCCTTCTTCTGCTCACTTTACAGATGAGGAAACAGGTTTAAGTGACTTGCCCAGGGTCACATAGCTATCATCTGAAATGAGATTTGAACTCAAGAGAATGAGTCTTCCTGATCCCAGGACTAGCTTTCTTTCCATTGTGCCACTTAGCTGCTTTGTCTTAAATGATATTCATTTCCAATTCTTCAGAATCTATTATTATTACATGACATGCAGCTAGCTATATAACAACATTAGTAGAATATTGGAATTAAAAAAGATAGGGGCTTTGTTTCTGGGAGTAGTTTAGGATCATTAAAAGAATTTTGCAATTTCCAAAAAAAATCCAACCTGCTTTTTCTCTCCTTTATGATTTTGGAATTGTCTTACCCATTTGCAGTGTTGGTCTAAGATATATTGATTAATAGAAGAGCTTGATACATTGCCCATTTGAACCTATGTCACAATCTGGGCACTCCTCATTTTTTCCTGTGTAGATAATTAGATCAAATACTTTTGATTAGCTATGTATCCCCTCCAAAGGTTCTGCAATATTTTAGTGATTAATAAAACAGCATGATGATTCATCTACAAATAGGCCATCCAAAGGACTTTTACCATTCATAAGGAATTTCTCTTTAACTTCAGTTAAATTCTAAATATCTTGCACAACAAAGTAAAGTCCTTTCATGAGTTTATGTCTTTCTGTTTAATTATCTGATATTAATGATCAGAGAATCATCGAAGTTCTTTTTACATATCTTTAATGGAATTGTGAATAATTTTATGTATGCTTGGGAGACACCTTGTTAGAATTGAGATTTTAAGGGTATTCTCCCTACCAAATAAAATAAAAAAAATAGCAAATAATGATTGCAGTGGAATATTTTAATGCTTTAAAACCTGTCACTTGTGTTGGGATAATATTATAGATTGTGGAGAAATATCGCTTATAAATGTCTTTACTCCCTCTTAACTTTATAATTGGTTAATTTATTTATTTAGAATATTTTTCCATGGTTACTTGATTCATGATTTTTCCCACCCCTCTTCCCTCCCCCTCCTGGAGCTAATAAGCAATTCCACTGGGTTATACATGTATCATCTAACATTATAATTCTGAATGTCCTCTATGCATGTATAAATTGTCATAAAATTTCTCTCCATTTGAGAAAGTAGACTAGGTTACTAATTGTTTATATTCACCTGGTTGACTTCTTTTGGTCTTAATAAGGTCTAAGATTTTTTTCCCCCAGGGTTTTGATATCTTCTGTTTAATTTTCCCTGGAAAAAAACCCTGGAAAAAATCACATGGTTTGGTCTCTCACTAAGTCTTCTTTATATTGATTTTATTTACCCGTCCTTGCTTCTCTTTGTTTTATGAGGTGGTGCTGCTCATAATTTACAATCTTTCTCAAATGTTTTTTACAAATTAGTTTTTATTCTAAACTAGTATTGCCCTTAGCTGCTTGGCAAGAAAGTAATTTATTTGCCAGAGCACTTTTTAGTCTCTGTTGGTCTCCTTGTTATGACAATTATTTAATTGGTGTCCATGTCCTTTCCACTATCTTTATTCCATTTTTCATCATCAGTACTTTTTCCTTGAGATCAGAATGTAATTGTTCGAACTGCATGACATATCTTTTTAAAAAAATAATTGAGAAGAAAAGTCTGGTTTCAAGAACAAAGAAGCTCTTTTGCTCTCTTTTAGATTGCTTGCATATTATGAATTCATTGAACGTTTTTTTTTTTTCAGCTCTCCATTTTTTTCCTGTTCGAGCAAGTTTATTTTCATAAGTTAAGAGAAATGAAGTCTGTTAGATCCTAAAGCCTATCACATACCCTTGAATTGGTACTTAATATTGTCCCAACCATTTTTTTCTAGAGTTTCACTAGAAACCTGGCTCCAATTCTGTGCTGTACCCTTTAAGTGCTTCCTTTTTGGAAACATACCTTATCAGTCCTGGAGTACGTTCTAGAGTCTCCAGTGCTGCCCAAGAGATTATGTAGGTTGAGTATATGCAGCATACTAAATATAGTCATTAACATCTTTCTGATTTCTAGATAACATCTAGAACACAAGTCCACGTGGGGCTTTAGTGTTTTGTAGGCAAGGAATTGTCAACAATTCTGAATTCCTCTTTCTCCTACCCCCAACTCTGCCTGGTACCTATCAGCATATCTTTAGTTTAGGGAGTAACATAATTTCAGAATGTGAGTATAGGCATACTGGGTATACAAACCATAGCCCTGAGGGTACATTGGAGGTACCACAGAGGATCCCTGGGATTCTAAGTCAGAGTTCAATGGTGGGTATTGTCTTGTCCTTAGATGAAAGAAACTTTTGGTGAGACTATCCATTTATACTTTGGAAAGAGAAGAAATAGTCATTCTGACCTGATCTAGGAATTTGATACTGTATCTTAGAGATCTGAAAAACCTGTTGTTTAGTAATTCTAGAAATGCCTACCTCCAACCTTTGAACTCTATAGTTCTATTTCTGATCCCATGATCACCAATGTGAGCTATTATTTTTTGTTTCTTAGATCTTCTAGATGGATCACACCAAAAAAAACATTTAAGAAACCATAGGATAATAAGACAGAGAACACCCATATTTGAACTAAACACTTTCAGGAATACTTGAGGCAACTTGGCTTGGAGATGAGGCATACTATGTATAACTGTGTAAATGAATTTATTATTATCATACTGATGTGGTCTAGGAAAATATTAAAGTAACTTCTATTGTCCTTTGGGATTTTAATTTATATTTGTTCCTGAGGCAAAATATTGATAACTAAATCAAGTTAAAAATTAAAATAATTATATGGACAATTTAAATTAAAAATTAACATTTGGGCAAAGATTCCCTCTTTCTCAACTGACTTTTTGACATAAAGCCTCTTGGCTTCTGCCAGTTGAGATATAAAATGGTCAAGAAGTAGTTAATTTTGGGGGCAGCTAGATAGCTTAGTGGATAGAGAGAGAGACTTGGAGATGGGAGGTCTTAGTTTCAAAAATGACTTTTGATCATTAGCTGTGTGGCCCTGGGGATGTCACTAACTCTAATTGCCTAGCCCTTACTATGGAACTCATACTTAGTATTGATTCTAAGATTCTAAGGGTTTATATATGTTATATATTGTATATATAAAATTATATACATATATGGGTTATAAAAAAGAAATGGTTAATTTTTGCTTTCTATAATCTAAAACCAAGTATTTTCTCTCTACAGGAGAATTTTGGCTAGGATTAAAAAAAATATTTTATGTCGTAAATCAGAAAAACACCAGTTTTTTGCTATTGGTGATGCTAGAATCTGAAGATGGCATATTTGCTTATGCATCATATGAAAACTTTTGGCTAGAAGATGAAACAAACTTTTTTAAGATACACTTAGGACGTTATTCAGGAAATGCAGGTAAAACTATCTTTCTTAAAATTATTCCAGTAAATCAAAATATAACATAAAACTTAATGAAGGTTAATATATATATGTATATATGTTATTATGTGGTATTAATTGTAATAGATTTCTCAGTGACTGGTGGTAGAATGGTTTGGAAATTTTTTAAAAAGTGTCTATTTTTAGTTTTGATACTCTAGATTTGAGGGAATAATAATACGTTAAGTATTATTATTATAATGTATGTCTTTCAGTTTTCAAAGTGCTTTCACTGAATAGAGCAGAGTAGGTATTATTATACTAATTTTACATATGAGAAAACTGAAATTCAGAGAGATTGAAATCACATGTTTAGTAAAGATATGAGGCCAGAAATCAGGTCTTTTAACTCCAAGTCTTTCATTCTTTATAGCTCTTTCTACTATACCAAGCTACTTATGATAGTTTACATGTATGCTGGATTTTTAAAAACTCCAAATATGTTATTAAATTAATTTTCAGGGAAATTAAATTGAGATACGTTTTTATCTTAGAAAATGGATTTTCTGTGCCATTCAAATACTGAAGTAGCATATAATTTGTGATTCTGTGTGTTTGGTGTCCTAGAAGTGAAATAAACCATAAGTAAAAATGACACAGATGACATTAGAAGTATGTCCATAATTTGTGCAAGATTTTTTCAGCACGCTAGCTTTTAATTTGATAATAATATGATATTCCCCCTAAACAAATATGATTTTATGGATGATTTGAGTTGATTTTTCACCAGCAGTCATATATTTGGTTATCCATTGATACTCCCTTATTTGGGACATCCTTATAATCATTCCACACCTTTGTAACATAGATAATATTGGAGGTAACTCATCCATGTGGAATTGGGAACCCTGACCTTGGTCTCATGAGTATTCTACTCTAATGATTTCATATAACAATAATGATGAAAACATGAATCTCCTTGTACCTCAATTGTCTCATCTGTAAAATGTCTCCTAAGGTCTCTTCTAGCTTTAAATTTATGAGTCAACAGGGTGATTTTGCAGCCAAAAAAGATAATGTAATTTTAGCCTCAATTAAGAGAGGCAAAGAATATAGGACTAGAAGAACAAGACCCATTACCTTTCTCTCTGCCCTGTTCAGTTCATATATGAAACACAGAATTCAGTTCTCACCACAGTTTTTAAAAATTGCTAATCTGGAGACAATCTAGAAGAGGCTAGATGTCGAGAGGTCCCAATTTCACTCCATGGCTGAAGTAATTAAATATATTTAGCCTAGAGAATAGAAGTTATGGAATTAGAGAAATGCAGGGCAAGTTAGGTAGCTATCTTCAAGCTGGAAGGTCCGTCATATGGAAGAGAATTTAGGCTCATTCTGCTTGATTCTAGAGGGTATAACTTGGGACAATGAATAGAAATTTAAGAGAACTAGATTTATGTGGAATTGGAATTGGCTGACTTGGAAGATGGTGTATTTCCCTGTCATTTGAGGCCTTTATAAAAAATCTGAACAACCATTTATCAGTTATGTTGTAGAAGTGATACTTGTTCAGTCTCAAGTTGTAGTAGAACTCTGAAATTCCTTCCAGACTCTAACATTCTGTTAAATATGAGACAGGGAAATAGTGGAATTTTAGGAGACATTTGTATACTCATGATAATTGAAATCAGGGAAATACATATGATTGGCAAAAGGATAAATATAAATGGTATAGAAGAAGACCAAAGAAAGACAATTTGGGGTACCCACAAGAAAAGTTAGGGCAGCTACTTGAGAGAGAGTTATTTAATAGCCCCACCACAGCATAACTGTAAGAAACATTGTCGGCTGTTCAATATTGCTTAAATGCTGGAAAACAATCAAGGAGGATGCTAAGAAAAAAATTTGGCAATCAAAATAATTGGAATTGTAATGACAATTATGCCATATAAAATATGACATAAAATTATTACATGATGAGAAAAGAAAAAATATGAAAAATTCAGAGAAACATTATAAGATTTATATGAAATAAGGTGGAGCAAAGTAAGCAGAACCAGTATGACAATATGCATAATATTGGTAAGTTATAATAATGTAAACAAAACTGCCAACAGAAGGCAATGATATTATTAATTGTGATAACCAATCTTTGCCATAGAGAACCGCTGAAGAGATCCATTTTTCTTCTCTTAGTAAAAAGATAGGGTACTTTAGATATGAAAAGTAGTACTATATACAGTCAAACATGGTCCCTGTGATAGTGTGTTTGCATAAATGATTTTTGGTGTTATGAGAATTTTCGGTGGAAGTGGTAGAAATGTGGTTAAAAGGGAAATGATTGTGATATGAAATAAAATGTAATAAGAAATAAAAAAGAACATTTAAAAAGTCACTAGTGACCTTTGTGACAGCATTATCAATAGAGTCATAAGGGACATTAGCAAAATTATAAAGGTAGAAAAAATGGTGTTGGAATGTTAGAAATATAGGAGGATAACTTGAGGGAATTGCAGTGTGAAAAAGTATATATATACATGCATTCATTATGTATGTATGTCCTTTTAGGATAGTGGAGTTCTGAGCCTATCTGTAGGTATAAGAAAAAGATCTAGTAGATATAGACTGAATGTGAGAGTATGGTTCAAGATCCACATAGCTGAGTTCCAAAAGAGATTAAGCAGGTGTTATAAAATAAATAGATATTGTAGATGGAGAGGAGAGTAAGCCTAAACTGGATACTACCACTGGTAAATGTGAGACAACAGTGATAGCCCAGATGGGTGGCAAGGGCAAGATCAACTGAGGCTTGCCCTAGCTAGATAATATGACGCCTCTCTCCTTTATAGCAGTACCCAGGTAGGATCTTTCAGGTCTATGGATGATATCCCTTCAGGTCCCACCTGGGGTTGATTGATAGTGTATAATGGGCTCTATTAGCTTGGTAATGGTTTGTCCCTGACTGTGTATCTCCCTTCCCAGAGAAGCTATAAATAACCACTTCAGGAAGGTACTTAAAAGGCTTTGACTGTATTTAACAAAGATGGGGCATTGGGATTGGATAGAGGGATTGGGAAACTCTATCTACTTTGATGATAATAAACCCTCAGATCTATAGGCAAGTATTGAGTCAGGATGGTTAACTCCTCTGGTTCAGCCCGGCCACAGCCAAACCAGAGTAGGCAAACTGCTGCTTGATGTTTCAGCTTCTTCTTCTTTGCTAGATGGTATGCCTAAACAGTCTTTGGGATATCCACCCCTTTCCACCCTCTTCTTCTTCTCTTGCCCACTTCCCGGATCCCTCCCGGGCCTTGGGAAACCTAGATAGCTAAGATGATTGATTTCCTAATATCTAGGGGCAGTAGAATCAGAAGAGTGACGGTCTGGGTACAGGTTGATAATGTTATCAGGAACAAGACAGGAGGATCTTGCAAGGTTGAGCCCAGCAAGTCTCAATCCCAAAAAGACCAGGATCCATAGATCTCCAGATAAAGGGAAGGAAAGGAACCCTAAGCCAGGGCTGCCAGGGTGTTTTATACCCCCCTGGGCCAACTGCTCTCTCCCCTGACCTCACAGCCCTCTGGGAACATTCCGATATCCAATGGACCTACCTGTCAATCAACAGTGTGGACTCCTGGCTCCCAGGGTTTCAATATAACACAGGTTAGAAATCAAGGGTACAGGTAAGGAGGTTTAACAGTAAAAATGTTTAAGGTAAAAGCCTTCCTTTTGTCTGTAACCAACTCATCATAGTGAAAAGTGAAAAATGCATTCATTCTAATTCAGGTACTTGTACATAGTCAATAATAATGATTGATTGATTTGGAATTTAAAAAAGTTTTCTGAAAAATGATGGCAGTTTTACACATAACAGTTTCATACTCATATTATCTGATTTAGTGTTTACATAGTCTAAATTCCAGCTATCATCTTTTTGATATCTTTTAGAGCTGGATAGATAGACAATTTTAGCAAGATGCTTAAATAATTCTGGAAGGCATTAATTTTCTTTTATATAATGCCACCTGAACAGACACTGATATATGAAGTATGACAAATAAGGATTATATTATAATTTTCCATCAGTTTTTGCCTTTAAAGTATTCATTAAATTACAATAGCAAAGCAGTATGAAAATAATCAACCATATTAATAAGACACATTTTCATCTTTAGTCACCGTCGGTCTGTTTTATTTAGGTGATGCATTCCGTGGTCTAAGAAAAGAAGATAATCAAAATGCAGTGCCTTTCAGCACCTCTGATGTTGATAATGATGGATGCCGTCCAGTATGCATGATTGGTGGTCAGTCGGTCAAGAGTTGTAGTCACTTTAATAATAAGACTGGTTGGTGGTTCAGTCAGTGTGGCTTAGCAAATCTTAATGGTGTTCATCAATACCCAGGAAAGTTACTCTCATCCGGAATTCACTGGGGCACATGGACTAAAAACAATTCATGGGTCAAAATTAAATCTGTTTCAATGAAAATACGAAGAACTTACAATCCTCTTTTCAAATAATTACCCATACAACAGTAATGTAATAGACATACTAGTTGTTCTGGATAAAGTATAATATTATCTTATTAAAATGTCTATTTCCATCCAAAAAAGTATAAGAGTTTACCTTTATATAGCACTTTTTGATATAAAAAGCACTTTTCTCAAAATAATCCTGGCAGTTAGATTGTGTAATAATTAGCATATACATTCTATGGATAAGGAAACCACAGCTCAGAAAGATTAAGAGACTTTCCAAAGGTTACTTAACTAATTAAGGATTATAGTGGGGACTTGACTTGAGATCTCCTGATTCCAAATCCAAGACCTTCAATTATGTAATATTAGCGAATGTCCAACTCTGCTTATTATGAATTTGAATCTACTCTTATGCCTCAACTTTTATAAGGCAAAAGTTTGGCCCAATGTAGGCTGTGACATCTTAATAGAAAAATTAGCAATATATAATTAACTCCTTTTAAAAAAGTTGTTCATCCTCCAACTAGCTTGTGCTACTGGATCCAGTGAATTTCTGGATTTTCCCACTTTGGTCTTCTTTAAATACTGAATTAGAACAAATAAGACTATTTTCAAAATAGAATAGGTCTTCAAAATAGCATTGGAGGGGAAAACATCTTCAAGGCAAGAATCATGTTTCTTTTTTCTTAGTGCCTCGTAAAGAGTTACATACAAAAATATTTATTGATTGAATAAATTACACGTTTAAATACTTGGAAGCAACTTTTCAAGTATCCCTAAAGACTTGATGGGGGCCAATTTATATAAAAATGATACATTAATTCGAATTCTTTGTTTATTCTGAAGGAATGTGTTTTAAAGAACCTCTACTAGGTGATAGTTTGAATCTTGTTAACCCACTTTGAACATTTGGAAATGATTAATTTATATTTCTTTAAAAAGTATTCTCCATTTCTCTCTCTTTACTAATCCAGACTAATTTTCCCACCCTCTTTCAGATATGATTATAGAAAATTGTGATTTTGAGTGAATATTTTCCTTGGCAGCAAAATATCTATAGCAAATTAACGTAACTTAATAAAAACATTGTGCTTATCTTTGTGGCTATCCTCTTATACAAGTTATTCAATGGATAGGTGGTTTCTGTTGAAAGGCTCTTGAGTAATAACTTGTTTGCCAATTAATACCTTAAAAAACATGTCTTTGAACACTGTCTATTTCTGTGTTAATCCCATATACTGATGTAAGAATAAGTTCCTCATTATTAATAAAATGTTATAAATATTTCTTTTAGTCATATCTACCTTTTATAACTATTGAAGCTTTTTCTAATGAATTTTTGGTTATATGACTGTATACTGTTCTCTCACTCTTGCCCCCCCTCAGTTTTTAAGAGGCTAGTATTACAGATAGCATGGGTTTCAAGGAAAGATAAATGAAAATTAAAATGTAGATTGTTGGTCAAAAGTGGTACTAGCTAGAAAAAAACCAAACCTCTCAGCTCGCCTATTAGTCAAGATGTGTAAGAAAGATTGCCCCTCATCAGAGAAGGTAAGAGTTGATAGGAAATTTTCATCTCTCATGGGAGAGGGCAGAAGCGAGCAAAGCATATTAAAGAAGAGCCAAATTTTAGTTGTTCTTTTTTTTTTTTTAAAGAATTTGGAGAAAGAGTGAGAAATGAGTTTAAAAATAGTTTGCTTACCCTAGAGTGAGAATTCAGTGGGTTATAGATAAAGGGAAATAAGTAGAAGTTAAAGGTTCTTAAATTAGTGATAGGGGTTGAGAAGAAGTAACTGAGGAATGGGCATGAGCATTTGGGTGTTGGTAGCAGTGGTGGGATGTTCATGCACAGAGAGGCAGGTATAGACACTGGGGATGAGTGGAAGAATTAGATAGGTGAGCCAGATAGGAAGTACAGGACAACCATATGGAAAACTAGCATGGGAATGAAAAGATGTTTTTGTTTATATACTAAGAGTTATTATAGGTTCACTGAAGGAATGAAAATAAAATGTAGAAATGTAAGTATACAGTTTACAAAGACAATTAAGATATAAACACTTACACAGTGAAGCCAGTATAGAAAAATTTCCCTCTCAGATGACGGGTCAAATTTGATCAATGGGAATTTTGTGATCCTTGTCTGATTTTTTTTAGCTCATACAGACAGTTTTGGAGTGCTTTATAAGCTCATGGACAATATGTGACTGACATAGAGGTAGAGATGGGGCATGTATGAGATGAAATAATAATATGAGCTATGCATTTTGAGATGAGAAGAATAAAGAGGGTTAGAATCTAAACTTGTGATCGCATCAACTTAATGAGTTCCTTGCAAGGAATACTTTTTCCCCTTAAGCCATTCCCTTTTGCCTTAGTATCAGTTCTAAGACAGAGTAGTGGCAGGGGCAAGGCCATCAGGGTTAAGCAACTTCATTGCCCAGGATCACATAGCCAGAAAGTGTCTGAAGCCAGATTTGAACCAGGTCTTCCCAAGTCCCAGTCTGGCTATCAATCCACCGCTGTTCCTAAGGAACTCTTAGTTCAGGTCAACATCTTTATAATTTTGCCTTAGCAAGTTGTCTTGAGCAGATTGAGATTTGTCCAGGGTCCCCTAGCCAGTATATAATAGAGTAGGATTTGAATCCAGGTCTTTCTGACTTCAGGTCTATACCTCTAAACATTACATCATGAGGTCTTGAGTGGAGTTAAGAGATAAACACTTAACTGATTTGGATTAGATGAGGTATATAGTGGAGTGCATAAGAACCTTAGGAAATAGAGAACAAAAAAAAGGTAAAATAGAAGAAAGAGATAAGGAGATGTCAGAAGGGAGCATCACTATGGTATATAAAGAATAAAAAAGATGAGGAATGGAACATGATTGAGGTTATATATGTCAAAGTCTGTCCAGTATTATTTGTGAATCAAAGGGAACATCTCCTGTCAGCTCCTCTGTATTTGTATGTATCCCACTATGTAGCCCTGCGTTGCATAAGTGTTCAGAAATTGGAGGGCAAGAGGAAGAATCTTTCATTCAGTAACATACATCTTTAAGGAATTGCTCTTTGACCCTATGCTACAGAGACTCTTGGTAGTGACCGACTGTTCTAAGAATAATGTCCCTCAAGTTGTAAAAAGGTTCATATTGCACATGCTTTCAATTCACATCAACAAAGGGAACTAGAAAATAAGTTTTGAAAAGCAATCTACATATGAGATTTCATAATTCAAGAACAGGATGAGTTCTGGTTTGGTTTCTCTTGTTTTAAGCAAAACAATTCTAATGAAGTAAACTCCTTACACAATGTGGATTCAAGAATTAAACTAGTTTATGTGGCAGTGTTGAATTTAATGTGTTAAACATCTGGAAAGACAACTTAAAAAGTGGAAAATTTCATTTTCCACTGAGGGCTGAGATATTTCATATTTCAATAAGGTTAGCTTTCTGAATTGAATAGCATTTTACTAACTTTCTGATTAATTTGCTGAGATTAAAGAAATATGTAAAATATCTGATTTGTCAACATTGTGTCTTTAGAAGATGTTTTATTTAAATATCAATTAATTATATAACTTCAAATTGTCAAAAAGACAAATTTTCTTACTCAAGGCTATTTGGGACAGTTTCAGTATATACCAAATTTCTGAATAAGGACATAAAAAATGCCAAAGAACCCGATAGGCTATTGTCAAAAGGTGTCTCTCAAAAAATGTTGCAGAAACTATATGCTAAAAAAATAAGACTCAGACATATTGTAGGTAGAAGTAGAAAAACAGAATGAAGCCTCCCAAATGGTCAAAATACTTTGTTATTATATTCCAATTAAATGTCACTTAATGTTACAATGTTTTATGAAAGTTTTTTATTAAGCAAATAAAATTTTTCATAAAACATTGTAACATTAAGTGACATTTAATGCAAACCATTATTATACTTTTGAATTGAATCTTACATGATAAATGTAATACCATCTGAACTTTTTCAAATTTAGAAATTTTATTCCTAGTGTTAAGGCATTAATATGATATGTAAAGTACTACTAATATGCCCCCAATAAAAATTCAGGATCCTATATTAAATAGCATAGGATTGATTACATATTTTTCATTTTCTAGGTCTGATAGTAATAATAATAATAAACATATATTTTCTTTAAACATTTTTTGGATGTTGAAACTTATTCAATTGCTTGTATATTTAATTATTTAAATTATCAGAAAATTATAGAATCATATGACCTTAGATTTGGAAGAGATTTCAGGAGTCATCTAATACAACCTTTTCCTAAATCAAAAATTCTGGTAAGCGTAAGGGAATGTGTGATGTGTTTTATTGCCTTTGTAGGTTACATGCATTCACATGGATCTGTTTAGATAGGGCTTAACGGGAGGCATGAATAGATCTCTTTAGGGTTTGTTCTAGTCATGCTTGTTCAAGGGAGAGTGAGTTCTGCCAGGCAAGGAGGCAGGAGGCTGACCACTCTTCTCTACTCAAAAAAAGGGGATGGGTCTAGAATTTTATCTGTCTCCTTCCTTACATGTTGATAGTGTAGGAGAGATAATTTTTAGGTTTAATCTGAGATACTCATTGTTATCCCTTAATAGGGAAGGAGTAACTAAAGCTATTAATCCAAGGCTTCACTCCCTTCCAATCAGATGTTAGTTTCACAATGAATGCATGTACCAAATAACAAATAAACTCATTTATATGAATTGAGAACATGCAGAAACCAGAGACTATACTAGACAGTAAAGAGTAGATGAGCTTCTATCATTGGGAGTTAAATATCTTAGTTTGACCAAGAGAAACCCAGATGTCATTCAAGATGTAATTACCCAAAAAATTAACGAAGCAAGTTGGGATAGGGAAATGATTAGGATGCCAAATCTTTTACATGGCAGCTACTTCCCAGAGACTTTTTCTACCATCAGGGACATAAAGAGAATTTGGAACCACTTATCTTCATTTTTCAAGCTAGAAGTCAGAATCACCTACCCAGAAAAACTGAGTATAATCCTTTGGCGGTGGAGTGGATATTCAATGAAATAGAGAACTTTCAAGAATTTCTAACAAAAAAAAATCAGAAATGAATAGGAAACTTGACTTTCAAATATAATACTCAAGTAAAATATAAAAAGGAAAGGGAGATCATAAGGAAACCAGTAAGGTTAAATTGTTTACATTCCTACATGGGAAGATGATAGTTGTAACTCCTAAGAATCTTTTCATTGAATATACATAGAGAAGGGACATGGATGTGAGTTGAATATGATGGGATTATATCTAAAAAAATAAAATTAGGAGGTGAGAAAGAGTAATACCCTGGGAGAAGAGGGAAAGGGGAGGTAGAATGGAGCAAATTATATCACAAAAAAGAGGGATGAACAAGCTTTTACAATGGAAGAGAAGATGGGGGAGATAGGAGAGGAACTCTTGAACCTTGCTTTCATCAGAATTGGCTCAAAAAGGGCATAACATATATACTCATCTTTGTATAGAAACGTATTTTACCCTACAGGAAAGAAGGGGAGAAAGGGGATAAGAAAAGGGAGGGGGACACTGATAGAAAAGAGGGCAGATTGGGGGAGGCAGTAGTCAGAAGCAAAACACTTTTGAGGATGGGTAGGATGAAAGGAAAGAGATAATAGGATAAATGGGAAAATAAGCTAGAGGAAAATACAGAATAATCAACCATGAAACAAAATTTTGGCAAATTTCTTTGCTAAAGTCTCTGCCACTAGAAAGGAAGGTCTATTAAGATTTAAGTTTGTAATGAATGTAATGGCCAGGTGGTCAGTAAGGTTTTGTGATTTTCTCCAGCAGCACCACGAATAGGAATGAAGACAGAAGATTCTGGGCATAATTCAAAATTTAGGCATATCAGGGCAAGATAAGGAGACATGAGACTCCAGAGAAGAGGACAGTGTAGACTTGAAGTGATTCACAAATGGGTCAAGATGGGGAAGGGAGGAGTGTATAGCTAGTACAAGCAAGATGGCTTACCTTTCAAGATTTCAATTTAGGAAACATTTAGACATGTGAATTAGTACTGCGTTTATTTCTTGTGGCAACTTCATATTTTAATTTATTAATTAGTGACTGGTATTATGATGAAACATCCCAGGTGATCCATGTATATGTGCATGAGAAAATTTGATTTTACAAATATGGAAGGTCACAGATTTCCTTTTACACAATCTGTGAAAAGATCAGTCCTTTTGTTTAGCTATATGTACGGTCATCAGTTGACTCGGTCTCAGGATAGACAGCTGATAAGCATGAAACATTATAGTTGATATTCACAAATGCTAGCAGCTGTCCATGTCTCACTTCCAGAGTCCTTTAAGTGGAGTCAGTATATCTACATTCTTCAAGTGGACTTCTGTAAATAAGAGAGTCCCTGGCAAGGGTCTTTCTTCAGCTAAAGTAACAATGCTAGAAGATATGAGTATAATACCAGATGCAAATAACTCTATCTCCTGTTTTCACTTGCTAAAAAGAATATGGTAATATGGGATTGTAACAAGGGGGATGATTAGGAGGATTGGGGTGTAGTTGGGAACCAGCAAGGGAGATGTGGAATGATACCCCCCTCACAGCCACCCCTAGTTACTGAGAGACAAATGGGATTCCCTGAGTGGAAACTGGAAACCCCTGGAAGGTCGTGCCAGGGTTGAGGGCTTCTAGGATGTTGTCCCCTCAAGGAGAAAGGAGTGAAACCCCGACAGGATGTTGGTGGCAGTTGAGGTACATAGAAACTTTCCCCTTACACACAGCAGGGGAGTCAGGCTTAAAATGGAGACCAGCCTGACTCCCTTCATTATCCCTCCCAGTAGCCTTCCACCAATAGAATCACGCAGATATGGCTGGATAATCTTGGGTATTTAATACCAGGAACAACTAGCAGAGGGAATGGGAATAGGGGTTCAATAGGAAAAAGGGAGCAGGATAGTCCCTAATCTCCAGAGTCCTTTGCTGTGCCAGGTAGCCACCAAATCCAAGACCCTAAGATTAGACAGGGTGTTCCCCAAATGCAGCTTCACTTTCCTGAGCCCACTAATTTATATTTCTAAAGCTATGGTTGATATAAGTCAAGGAGGGATACAGCTGGGCAAATCCCACAGCAAGTGGGGTTCAGGGATTGGCCCCCCCAAAGGAAGTCCAGAAACTCCCAAACTCTGTTGGCACTGTTGCAGGTATAAGGAAATCACAGGAAACAAGCTGTCTCAGGAGAAAAGCAGATCTTCTTTTGTGTATCAGGGAAAAGCCCCCCCAAATTCACTTCTGAAGATCACAGAGCCAGCTTCAACCCCTCCCACCCTGGCTTCCCCCCAAAAGTTGCTCCCCAGGTTTCTCTTTCCCAGAAGTCTCTGCTCTCTTCCAACTGCCACTGGGTTCTTCTTCCTCAACATTCTAACTGACAAATTTCAAAATGTCCAGGCTTGCTTTTCATCTTTACAGGATGATTTAGTTAAAGTCCTCCGTTATAAGGGATTATTATACACTCATCATAAATGGGTGACATTTCAACTGTTCCCATGTGTCACTGACATCAGAGATTCTCTGGGGCTAATTTGCCTTCTAATGGTTTCTGACATTCAGAATATTCATTCGTGTGCTAGTCTTCCTACTTGGAAAAATAACAAAAATAGGCTTTAGCACTAAAGTAAACTCACAAACTGATGAGCAGACATGATTCTCATTTATCTCAAAAATATATCAAGAAGGGGGGCAGCTGGGTAGCTCAGTGGATTGAGAGCCAGGCCTAGAGACGGGAGGTCCTAGGTTCAAATCCGACCTCAGCCACTTCCCAACTGTGTGACCCTGGGCAAGTCACTTGACCCCCATTGCCTACCCTTACCACTCTTCCACCTATAAGTCAATACACAGAAGTTAAGGGTTTAAAAAAAAACAAAAAACAAAAAACAACAACAACAACAACAACAACAACAACAACAACAAAATATATCAAGAAGATACCCTTACTACTCTTCCACCTATAAGTCAATACACAGAAGTTAAGGGTTTAAAATTAAAAAAAAATTAAAAAATATATATCAAGAAGAGACATGATCACAGGACCATAGGACCTTGAATCTGGAAGGATCTTAGATTATGTAATCCAGCAATTCTTAAAGTATGGCCCATGGATTCATGAGGCCCGCATGATCCTTTTGGTGGTTCTCAGAGATAAAAACAATTTTCATAATTTTACTAGGACATTATTTATCTATGAAAACACTCCTCCCATATCTAATTGCATGTTTCACGAGGCCCAATTTTCTTTGTATACATTAAGCAAAATAACATATTGCAACAGATTAAATTTTGAAGCAGATATGAAAGCTAAGGTGTCTTCTTTTAGTTAGCTATTAAAATGTTAGGCAAAAAATATCTAAAGCTATGCCACTATTCCCATTAATGTTTAAAATTTCAGATAATATAGTTATTTTTTAAAAATATGTTAATATATAATGATTTGTTATTGTTATCTTAAAGTTAATACATTTTAAAAATGATTAATTTTAATTTATATTATAATCTCGATCAATGTAACCTACATAAATAAAAATACTTTATGGCCTTCAATACTTTTTTTAGAGCAGAAAGGTATCCTGAGACCAAAAAAATTTAAAACTACTATTCTGGTCCTTCCCCTCCTTTCACATATGAGAAAAAGAAGACACAGAATGATGAAAAGACTTAATTGAAGTCACGCAACTAACAGTGTCTGGCACATAGTAGGTGTGTAATAAATGTTTATTGAATAAATGAATGGATGAAATGTTAGAAATAGAATTAGGAGTTCAGATTGTAGCTAATGGTCTAGCTAATGGTCATTAAGTATAATTTAGTGTATGTCTATAACTATGCACATATGCATATATGTATGTATGTATGTATGTATGTATACATTATCTCTCTCTTATTTCCAGGCTTATGTTACTTGATTAGAAATACCAGAGGTACCAACAAATTTCTTAACTAGTGGTTTATTAAAAACAAAACATTTATTTGAGAAGTGCATTTTATACAGCTTCTATTATGTTGTCTTGAAAATCTCTACCAGTAGGTGGCAACATAATTCTAGATATTGATTAAAGTCATCCAATGCACTTCGAGCAGAAGAAAGTTTTAAACAATGAAAATTTAAATAATGTAAAAGGATTTAATTAAACTTCCTTCTAGTGATACTTGAATTTGTATCTTATGTTGGTTTGATCAATATAAGATTTATTCCTCATTTCAATATCATCCAAATATATATCTTTAATCATAAAATCTAATTCAGAGGTTCCTTTAGAATCTGTGACAAGGGTATTAATTACATTATCATATCATAAACTCAGGGCCAGAAGAGATTTGAGTCCATTTAGTTCTATAAGACTTTACACACATGTGCTAAAATGTGTAGGGCAGTGGATGCCCATCTTTGGGGTCTTCCTTTCACCCAGCTCTCCAAGAAGTTGTAGCATCTTGGCCAACTGAGGTAGATATCCCCTTAACTCATCTATGGGTGTGAGGGTAACCAAGAGGCCTCACACCCATAGATGAGTTAAGGGGATATCTACCTCAGATGTGAAGACTTCTCCTGGTGTAATGGACAGATGAGAACAGTTTGTTCCAATGGCCATGAAGGTAGCTGAAGCAGGTGGTGTGGAGCACTTAGAGCTTGGTCAGATATTGAAGATGCTAATGCCACCCACTGCATCTTGGGCCATTGTCAATCCTGACTTTTGTTTTGCCATCAGTTGTCTTGGAAAGCAGCAAATCAACAACAACAATGACAGATGGGCATATTCTTAACTTCAGTGGTCTCTGGTAACTCTCTAAATTACAGACAAGTTGCTAATCTGCATAGGTGATCTACATAAATCTCTCATTCTTCTGGATATATTTTAGACTTCCTCTACTGTGCCCCATTCTGAAGCCTCATTCCCCCATGGAATTCATACAATGGAAGTATGCTTCACCCTTACAGACCTCTCAAAGTGAGTCATAAACCTCCATTTAAGGAGGGTACCTTGGCCAATTATGTTTCATTTCCTTTAGGCTGCACTCTAGACTTTCTCTGCTGAGACCTTGCCAGTTATCTTTATCTCCTCCCTCCTCTTTATCAGCGTCCTTTTATATGTGATCTTCCTTCATGTAATATTGTGGGCAGAGATTATATTGGTTTTTTTTTTTTGGTTGGGTTATACCTGTATTCCTAATATCTGGCACATAGTATGCACTTACTGGGTGGACTACCCTACCAAAATACATATTGTAAATGGGTAAATCAAACACTGGGTATAGAGAAGGAGAGAAGGAAGAATGTTTGGGTGAAGAGGGATGACTAACTTAGACAAATACAAATAGGGAAATCATACCCACACCCACAAACACAGGACTTGGGAATGGGCTGTGACAGTCTGAGTGAGTGCATTGTACATTGTCTTACATCATTAGGTTGTAAGCTCCTTGAGAGCGACTATCTTTTTAAAATTTATATCCCTAGAAATTATCATAATAGTAGGCACTTAATTAATGTTTATTTTTTAAAACTCTTACCTCCTTTGTAAGAATCAACACTAAGTACTAGTTCCAAGGCAGAAGAGCTGTAAGGGCTAGGTAATTAGGGTTAAGTGACTTGCCACAGGACCAAACAGCTAAAAAATGTCTGAAGTCAAATTTGAACTCCTGACTCTTAACCCCCAGCTGCCTTTAATAAATGTTTTTTGAATATTAATTGCCTTATCTAGAGTCACTGTATCAATTTGCATTATAGGTGGGCCTTGAACCAGGACTTCTAGACTCCAAGGGAGATTCAACAACAGCATGCTATCTCTGTCTCTCTACTTAATTTTATTACTTAGTACCCAGCTGTATAATTTTATCATATCCTCCCTGATTGAAAATGATACAAATCTCATTTCCTCATTATATTTTTGTCTATAAGAAACAAGACTTAAAGTTGCCAGGCAGATATACACAGAATAAAGGTAAAGGGCTGGAAAAGAATATATTTTGCTTCAGTCAGTCTGAATGCAGATTGAAGCATGCTATTCTTCACTTTATTTCCTCCATGAATTTTCCTCCAATGTATAAGTGACTTGTCATAGGTTTATGCAGCAAGAATGTGTCTAGTGTGGGATTTGAAGGCAAGTGTTTTCCTGATTCCCAGGACCCAGTCACTTGCTATTACCAAGAACGACACTTGCAAGAAATAATATAAAAGATGGAAATACTCTCTTGTCTGTATATGGAGAGAGGACAGAGAGAGAGAGAGAGAGAGAGAGAGAGAGAGAGAGAGAGAGAGAGAGAGAGAGAGAGAGAGAGAGAGAGAGAGACAGAGACAGAGACAGAGACAGAGACAGAGACAGAGACACAGAGAGAGACAGAGAGAGAAGCAGGAGGAATAATCTCTTACTGGGTTAAGAAGAAAGAATTGGCAGGCAGCCCAGCATTTGAATCCTTGAACAAGAGAGAAAAAATAGAAATGGATAGAATCCACTCACCACTACCTGAAAAAGACCCCCAAATACCCACTCCAGGACTATAATAACCAAATTTCAGAACTCCTAGGCCAAGGGAAAAATATTACATCTGGTCAGAAGGAAACAATTCAAATTTCAATAAGTCACAGGAAGGATTACATATAACCTAGCAGCCTTTACATTAAAGGACCATAGGGCATGAAATATGATATTCTGAAAGACAAAGGCTCTAGGATTACAACCAAGAATTATATACTCAGCAAAACTGAGGAAATCCTGCAGGGGAAAAAATGATGTTTAATGCAATAGAGGGATTTTATACTTTCCTGATCAGAAAAGCAGATCTGAAAAGAAAATTTGATGAGCAAATTTGATATTCAAGAGAAACATGAAAAGGTAAAGTGAAAACTCAAGGGTTTCACCAAGGTTGAACTGGGTACATTAAAACCTGGGAAAGTAATAGTTGAAATGATTAAAATACCTATGATACTTGAGAAAGGTAAAGGATTTAAAGTATGCAAGATACCTAAAGTACTCAAGATACTTAAGAATTTTATTACTATTAGAACAGAGAAAAGGAATATACATTGAAAGAAGGAAGGAAGCTGAATAGGATGGGGGGATATAAAAAATATCAAGAGATGGGAAAAAGGAACCCATGGGGAAAAGAGAAAAGGGTAGAGAGAAGGGAATAAAATATCTTTCATGAAGAGCCACATAAGAGGAAATACAGTGGAGGAAAAGATGGGGGGGTGGCAGACTGTACTCGAACCCGACTCATAGAAATTAGTTCAAAATGGGAATAAAAGCCATTCTCAGTAAGTTATAGAAATCTATCTTACCCTGTGGAGATCTCTTTATCATCTCTGATAATCTGATAAGGACAGTTTAGTTGATAAAGAAATAAGGACAGGGCAAAGGAGTTGTCTTTTACTTCATGCTTCCAGCTCTGGCTCCAGGAGCTTGGAGTTTATTATATATATTTCAAGACTCATTTCACACAAAAGAACCCCCACCTAAACTTTGCAGATGCGCAGAAGTTACAAATTATGTCACATCAAAACACAAAACATTGGCTTCAGAATAGACCAAGACCAAGGCTGAATTTTGACTAGGTTCTTATCAGAAAGCCAAGTTGGGGAGTATCTTGGCCTTGGCTATAACACGCAGCAGCATTCCATGCTGTGTTAACAGTGTTAACCCTTTAAATTCAGGTTTGATAGAAACTTAAAGCTTTTCAATAAGGTCACAACACTTTTCAACAAGAAATCACAAGGTTCACAAAAGGGGTCAAAAGAGGAGTCTCAGATTTTTTTCTATTCTCTTATTGGCTCCCAACATTACCCTATAAGGAAGTAAGAGGATAGGGGAATAAGGTGGGGGTAGAGAATGGACCAAAAAGAAGGCAAATTCGGGGAGGTTGTAATAAAATAGCTATGAACAGGGAAAGGCTAAAAGGAGAGAAAGAAG
This sequence comes from Gracilinanus agilis, assembly GCF_016433145.1. Taxonomy (NCBI): domain Eukaryota; kingdom Metazoa; phylum Chordata; class Mammalia; order Didelphimorphia; family Didelphidae; genus Gracilinanus; species Gracilinanus agilis. Next base: position 181,121,800 of record NC_058132.1, on the reverse strand, counting down.
TAAACAGGGGGTAAATAAGATGGAGAGAAACACACAATTAGTAATCATAACTGTGAGTGTGAATGGAATGAATTCACCCATAAAATGAAAGAGGATAGCAATGAGGATTAAAAACCAGAATCCCACAATATGCCTTCTATGAGAAACACATTTAAAGCAGGGAAACCCAAATAGATTAAAAATAAGGGACTGGTGCAGAATCCATTATGCCTCAGCTAAAGAAAAAAAAACCAACAAAGCAGGGTTAGCAATCATGGTCTTAGATAAAGTGAAATTAAAACCTTATCTAATCAGAAGAGATAAGGAAGAAAATTACATCTTGATAAAAAGCACCATAGGCAATGGAACAATATCAATACTAAATATGTATTCTCCAAATGGCATAGCATTCAGATTCCTAAAAGAAAAGTTACATGAGTTATAGGAGGAAAGAGATAATAAAATGTTACTACTGAGAAACTTCAACCTTCCTTTCTCTGAATTAGATAAATCCAAACAAAATATAAACAAGAAAGAAGTTAAGGAGTTAAATACAAATTTAGAGAAGTCTGATATTATGGGCCTCTGGAGAAAACTAAATGGGAGTAGAAGGAATATATATTTTCCTCAACAGAACATGGCACCTTCACAAAAATTGACCATATAATTGGGCATAAAAACAACCATATGTAGAAAAGCAGGTCAATGTATTAGTTATCCTTCTCAGGTTTATATCATCTGAAAATTTGATAACCATCTTTTTTATGTCTTTATCCAAGTTATTGGCAAAAGTATTCTATAGCTTAGGGTTAAGCAGAGATCCCTCAGACACTCCATTAAAGATCTCATTTTAAGGTGAAATGTAATTTAAGGATCTATTTGAATTACCTAGCTTTGTTCTAAGCTGGATGAAATTCAATGCTGTTTGTCAGTTATCATTCCCTGTATTATCTCCTAACCATCATTTTTTTCCTGGGTATTCCTGACTGAGGGTCCCCTAGTAGTTTATATTTAATATTGAAATGAAATATGATACGTTTGGGTCAATTGGCTTACAAGAAGAGATTTACTTAGCTCCTTGTTGTTCAGTTATTCTTTTTTATAGTATCTAACTCTTTGTGACTCCATTTTTGGTTTTCTTGCCAGAGATACTGTAGTAGTTTGCAGTTTTCTTCTCCAGCTAGTTCATTTTACAGTTGAAGGAACTGAGGCAAACGAAGTTAAATTACTTGCCCACAGTCACACAGCTAGTTAGGTTAGATTTGAACTCAAGAATGAAGACTGGGCTCTCTATTTTATTCCCTTCCTAGCTTCCTTTACAGCCATTGCAGAAGGATATTCAATAATGTTATACACCTAGGATAACTATACTCCATTCAATTTAACAAAGCTTATCTGCCTGAGCTGCCCATTGTGAAACACTAGCTAATCCCAGAGCTCTTTGTGGCTATTTTGTACTTAGGTGATATGGAAGTGATTTCAGTATCCTCACTTTATTCTCTTAAGTCAATCAAGTTTCAAGGATGATTTAAATACTTTAAAAAGAAAAATTATCCTAACTTGCATGGGAATAGAGTTAAGATATTGCTTCTACCATAAACCTTTATCTTCTCTTCTCTACTATAATAGCAAGAGAAAATTTAAATGCTTTGCTACCATTCATATAAGTGATATCTATACTATTCCCATGACCTGCCATTTTAGCAGCTCTGTGAGGCCATGCTGCTTTTCTGTAACAACTCTCCCTTCTTCTAGTTTTTATGTTCAATTTCTTCATATAAAATCCTTTCCAAATCTTAAAGTGCTAGAGAAATGCTAGCCATTAATGATGATATTTAAGAATTTTAGGAAATCTAGGAATCAAAGTCAAGCTCATGAGTTTATCATTTGAAATGTATTATATTCCTCTTTTTAAAAAATATTATAAGGAAACAATTACCCTTCTCAAATTCCATGGTGCCTCTTTTGTTTGGTATGATTTTGTACATACCACTGACAAAGACTCAATAATCATGTATTTGAATTCTTTTAGTATACAAAGATGTAGTTTATCTGAGTTAGGTGACTTTTAGTTATTTGGGAATTTAGTATTTATTTTAAAAATATTGATTATTTATATTGTACATCAATTGTTTGTAAGGCATATTTTTTCTTATATTTAAATCTTTTCACACATATGTGGATGTTTGTGCATGTGTGTATATGTGTTGAGCAAGTGGAGTGTCCTGTACTCCTCCATGTTAGCTTCTAGCATGCAACTCCTATTATTTTCAGCCCAAAGATCATTCTCTTTGGAAGAAAACAAGAAGAACAACAGGACCAACAAGAGGCAATTTCATTTGATGTAGAGGAACAACTCATTTGTAACTTTAACTTATAGTCTTAGAGAATTTCCGGTGACACTGAAAAGTTAAATGATTTGTTCTTGGTTTCATAGCTCGAGTCAGTGACAGTTCTTACTGACTCCTAAGCCAGTGGACTATTTTACTTTACCATGTTACTTCTCCGGTTAAAGCAGGTGTATTTCACAAATCCTTTAAGTGAAGCTATATCTTAATATGGCAGTACCAGGAAGTATGTTTACTCTATATGCAATTTAAATAGAATTGTACTTTTATTCCAATTTCAAGTTCCAAATAAATTAGTCCTACTATGCAGAAAAGTAGAATTATATCTTAATTCAGCATGAAAATAAAAACTATTTGGAGAAGATGAAATTGGTTTGGAGCTACAGCTTTCAGAAAATTTAACTTGGCAAAAAAGTATTGTTGTTGTTGTTTTTTAAATCTTTTGAGCACCTGTGCCCCAAATCATCTCCTAGGTTACCTTGACATATGCTGTCCTTTTGCACATCAGGCTACAGCAGCTGGAGGAACCTAGAATTCAGTCACCATAGAAACCAATAATACTGAGAAACAGCAAGTACTAGTCAGTAAGATTCTGTGTTCCCTTTATTGGGGCTACATGCTTCTCTATGCTATCTTAACTTCTAAAATGCATCATCTTTATAAACAGTGCTGGTTTCTGTTGACAGTTGTTATAAAAAATAATAGTAGGGACTTTTCTTGATACTGTTATGCTCCTACGGAATATTGGTTAGGGAAGCTGTGCCTTTTATATTCCCCTAGGTAGCTGGTGGCTGGGAACACCTACTCAGTCACCTTAGTTTGATGTTATAAGTCCCTTTCTAAATATAACAGTGCCCAGGCAGGACCCTTAATGGTCAGGTAGATGGCTAACCCTTTCAGGTCCCACCTGGGGTTGGATTAATCAATATTATTGGGCTCTATTAGCCTTGGACAACGTTTTCATCTGGCTGTTTGTTGCTTCCTCCCCAAGGGCCGTGATGTATTGACCACTCAGGAAGGTACTTAAATAAACTTTATCTATAGACGTTAAATAGGGAAAGGAATAATCAGGAACAGATTGGGGATAGGAGACTCTGTCACTATAGCTATGATCAATAATCCCTCAGGACTGTAGGCTGCTGTTTCAGTAAGCTGGAGCTCGAGGTTCTCTACTCCTCTGGTTCAGCTTGGCCACTGCCAAACCAGGGAGGGCAAACTGCTCAGTTGGAACAGATATTGTGATTTCTCTCAGCTTCCCTGTTCTCAGTTTGTGATGTCAGCCTGTACAGCCTTTAGGAAGCAATCCCTTAGGAAATCCACCCTCTTCTTCTTATACCTCCCTTCCTCCCTTCACCTCCTGGGCCCAGATACCTAATAGCTAATGATGATTCAAATGCTTAAAGATCTAGGGAGATTCAGAGAGGATCAATGGTCAAAGCTCAAAGACCAAAGAACTGAGCCTTGTAATGAATAAAATCACACTAAAGTTGGTGTGCTCTCTTTTCCTTGCTGAATGAGGATGATTGAGGTAATAGGAGAGGAATGAAAGGGATGGCTGAGTTTAGGGAAGGAATGGACAAGGTGGTATATGGGATGATAAGGGAATAGGTGAGCTAATCAGGAGAGGCAGCTAAAACAGGCTGGACACTCAGGCTAGAGACAGAGGATACTGGGGGGGAAATAGGCTGAACCCTTCCAAGCAGGCAAAGTATATCTATAGACACAAGGAGGGCATTCTTGTCAGTTTCTCAAGTCCCTCAAAGGAGGAGTTGAAAGGCTCCTCCCTGTCAATGAAACTGAAGGGATTCAGGAGGAAGTGTTGGGCAACTACTTCCTCCCAAGATGTATGCCTCCAGTTTCCTCAAGAATAAAAGCAAAAAATTCCTTTCCTCTTCAACCCTTGCCCAATTCTTCATCACAATGATTTACCAGAGGGTTTGATTAGGTAACAAGAGGATTTATTGGTATTCAGGGTTAGTCAGAAAGGAGAGAGGGGTTTAGGGTTTCTGACAGCTGCTAGGGAGAAACTCAAGATGGGGGAGAGCCACAGGAATGGGTTAGAACGAGAGAGAACCTGCTCTTTCAGCCAGGGAAGATCTGGCTGCTTTTAAAGTAGAGAGTATACTAAATCAATAAATTAAGGGATAGTTTGATTCAAGGATGTCCTACTTGCCTATGGGGAAACTAAACCCACAAAGTCTATTCACTAAAAACCCAAAAGCCACCCTTCCTACCAGAGCCCACAGGAAAAACAGGAAAGGCAACAGGGGAATAATATGGAGGTCAGGGAGAGGTTCAGAGAAATTAGCTAGGTTCAAATTGTCCAGAGACAAAAGCACAGGCCAAAGCAAAACTGAAACCCAAAGGCAGAGCTTCAGTTCAACTTTCTGCTCTGCTCAAGCATCAGGATCCAACTGCTCTTCTCTCAAGATTCTAAGGCTTCTAACTGCCAGAAGTTTTCAGTTAACTTCTGCAAGGGCAAAAGCCTTTATTGCATTTTCACATTACAGCCTCCAGGACCAAAGATCAAAGACCTCTCCCTGATGGCTATGAGGGCTCTTTCTCCTGAGACCCACCAACTTTCCCCTCTCCTAACCACCTCTGAGAACATTCTGAGGTCTCCAACTGTCTTCCCCTGTCAATCAAGGTGAGACAAACCAACTCTCAGAGCTTGAATATAACACAGTGGAGTTGAAACCTATTTTTCTTCATTGTCATCATACTAACTTTTGTGTATTTGAGTGATTGCAGAAAAGAAGGTTCACAGAAATACTCAATTGTATTAATCATATAAAGCCTTTTTGGTGATTATTTTCACAAGATAAAATATATAATAGAACAAGTTTCCAATACTAGCTTGGTGTGACCTGAATGTTTAATGTTTATAGATTAAACTTTAAAGATGGCATGTGAAAAGGGGATGCATGCTACTTTAGAGTACATATAGAAAACCAGGTTCTAGTTTCAATGCACATTGATTATGTTTATAAATAAACCTTTAGTCATTTTTTCACCTAAATTGTTAAATAATCTTGCTACATACCTCTGAATTTCACCTCTTTGTCAGAAATGCTCTTGATATGACATTATAATTTTTAAAAACTGTTTTTATTGTTATGTAAAACACACGTCTATATTGGTCATTGTTGTAACATACATAACCAAACCCCCCAAATAAAACCATAAATACACTGATGTGAAACATGATTCCAATAGTTTTTTTTCTCTAAATGTAGATAGTATTCCTTGTTATAAGCCTTTCAGGATTATCCTAGATCATTGAATTGCTGAGAGTAGCCAAGTTTTCAAGGAAACATAATTTTAAAAGTATTTATTCCTTATTAATTAAATGAATGGTTAATACAATTTGTTTTTGCCCTGGAAATAAAAAACAAAAACAAAGCATACTTCCTCCTGACATGGGAAAAGCTGAAGTGACAAGTACTGCCCACAAGAGGGTACTATGTAAGTAATTTTTCTGTTTCAACAAAATTTCTCTCTCATTATAAACACCTTGTGATAATACCTCCTTAAATTTTGACTAAAAATGTATTCTGTCCATTAATGTACTCATTATAGATGAGAACTGTGTGTTATTCTAGATTTAAGTTGACAAAAACAGATTGGGAAAGTGTAGATGTAATTAGGGAGAGAGGAACAAACTAAACAAAGACTGATGAAAAAGGGTGAACTTGTCTAAGGATCCAATCTTGTTACTCCTTTGGTTAAAAAACAAATCACAGGTCATCTGCTAACCCAGTGACTTACTTAGAATTATCCCTCCCCCAAACTTGAAATAGTTTCTTTCTTACCTCTGCCTCTTGGAAGCCCTAACTGTCTTTAAGGTTCAGCTCAAGTGCAAGTTCCTAGTTGAGAACTTTTAAATCTATTCAGTTTTGGTTTTAGATACTCCATGAAATTACTTTGCTTTGTATTTATTTTGTGTAGTAAGGAGCGATCTCTTAAAATGGAGATTCCATTTAATGAACTGTCCTAGGCAACCCCATGCCTTGTTACATTGGCATTTATTGGGTATATGTTATATCTGTGTATCTATATTTGCATTCATTCCATTTTTTAATTCATTTTTTCTTCTCAGGAGAATTTAAGTTATTTGATGGTGGGGATCATTTTTTCTTTTTCTCTTTTTTTAATTTATAGCACATAGCACAGTGTCTGGAACTTAGTAGTTACTTAATAAGTACTGGTTGAAATTTAATTTTAAAAATAAAAGGGAGGTCAGTCAATAAGAATTAATTAAACAATTGAAGATAAGATGCACCAGAGAGATGAGGTAAGGCAAAAAATGATTCATTCTCTCCAGAAACTTATAACCAAATGGGGAAGACATAAAGCAAAAAATTAAAACAAACAAACATATATGATAAAATGGAAAAAAAGATTAAGAAAAAATTGAGACAATTGGGCTAAACAAAATGAAAAACAAAATCTTAGTGCATTGTCAAGGCTACTACATTTGTGAGACAGACAAAAAGGAGTCAGAAAGTGAATTTAAAATTTCAGGAACTTTATTATGAGCAATGCAAGGATCCAAGACAGCCCAAGAGACTGATAATGAAAAACAAACAAACATCCACAATCATAAAAGGAAGTGATGGATAAAAGGAAATGAGGATGAGGATTGAAGCATACTAGTGTTCCTTTTACTTCTTTCACGGGTTTTTCCTTGTATAAGTGATATATTTCTTCTTTCATAACATGATGAACATGGCAATATGTACTTCATGATAGCACATGTATATCCTATTTTATATTACCTGTTGTCTTGGGGAGGGGGAAAGAGAGGAAGGGAGAGAGAGAACATGGACTGCAAAATGTCAGAAAATGATTATTGAAAATTTTATCAACATGTGAAAAAAGAAATACAGGAGAAAGAATTCTTATAGAATTTTACTTAGGATAATAAATATTTGTTATGGAATTTATAGAACAGATACCTAGTTTGGAACAGTTGGCTGTAATAAATATAGTTTCAACCTGAAACCTTGCAATAATGGTTTTCTTGAACCATCTTTTACCACTTACATGAGCTGATTGTTAAATTTTCAGCATGAGCTTTTATACCCCAAAACTTGAGAAACATGATAAATCAATTGATTGTCTAGACTGCTTTCCTGGGGGAGGGTACAGGTGGGAGGGAAAGAAAAAGAATGAGGCAGATTTTTTTGACATAGCTAATGGTAGAATTTGTTTCTTTTGGAGGAGAATATTATAATTTATTGCATATTTATAACAAAAATAAAATTTAAAAAATGTAGATTAAACTTAAAAGTGTGTTTGCACATTTTTCTTTCTTTCCTTTTAAAAGAGAGCAATTGGTTAACATTAACTGGAAATTTATTCTGGGAATACAGTCATAGAGAACCTGGCATTCTCAAGGATTTAAATTAGGAGGAATAATAAGAGTGGTATGTGAATCAGGTGGTAGAAATCTAGATAGCAAGGTAGGATCTATTGAGTTGGATGGTTGCTGACTCTAAAGGACCCCAGAGTTCTTAATTTTGTAAATGGCTCCTCTGCCTACTTTGGTGGGAAGACTGTAGATATGTAAGGTGGAACTCACTTAAGGGGAGGGTTGATTGGCTTTTTAGCATTTTTAGTTCTTTTTCCTCCAGGGGGTTTTACCTTTGTGGGAGGGGTTAAATTAGAGTTGTATTATAAGTCTTTAAGTCATATAGCTCCCTAAAGAAGGGGGACCCACCTGAGGAGGAAGCTGTCTTAATAGAATATTATATATAGTTTGCATTTTTTGATTAAGTGACATAAAACTTAACTTACTTTTAAAAAAAAACCCTTACCTTCTGTCTTGGAGTCAATACTTTGTATTGACTCCAAGGCAGAAGAATGGTAAGGGTAGGCAATGGGGGTTAGACTTGCCCAGGTCAGATTTGAACCCAGGACCTTCCATCTCTAGGTCTGGCTCTCAATCCACTGAGACACCCAGCTGCCCCACTTATCTTACATTTTAAGTTTAATCAGCCTGAATGCTTGCATGATATCTGAGAAACCTAGATGGGACACAAACCATGGAATTATTGTTGAGAAGCATTTAAGATTAAACCCAGTTAGTGAGAACACAGGTCTGCATTTCTGAGACATAGCTTGAAAAGAAATAAGATGTGATCACTAACCTCATAGAGTCTTAACCAAAAACAAAACAAAAAACAAAACAAAACAAAAAACCCACCAATCTTCTTACTAAGTATTGCCTCCCCAGCAGAGGAATGATAAGGACTAGGAAATGTCTGAGGTCAAATTTGAACCCAGATCTTCTTGATCCCATGCCTGGCTCTCTATCCATTGAGTCACCTAGCTGTCTCTTCATAGAGTCTTAAATTTGGGTTCAAAGAATCTAAATATCAATTTCTTTGAAAGAAAATATCTTGAAGCTTTAGTGTATTGCAAGCTCAATACAAGTCAATAGTGTGAAATGGCAACTAAGAAAGGTTATATGTTTTAGGCTGCTTTGAGAGAAAGAGCATCCAGAAAGAGAGGCAATAATCCCACTAAATTGCGCCTTGTTAGACCACATGTGGGGAGCATTTGGGGCGTCAAACTTTAAGACATTGATAAACTCAAGAGAATACAAAAGAAAGGCAGTAAGAATGGTGGAAGGCATTGAACTCAAAACAAATCAATCAATTGGTCTATTTATAAACTTTTTTAAAGCACTTACTATGATGAAGGCTGTAAGCTAGGTGCTGAAGAAACAGAGGCAGAAATGAAACATTTTCCCCATTGCCAGACATAGAGCTTGCCACATATTAGGCATCATATATTTATATTATACATGATAATGTAATTTCAAGGAGCTTATGTTCTGTAAGAGAATGGAAAGTACACATTTGAACTGGGAACATACAGCTTCAAGAAGAGTCAAAAATCAGCTCAAGGAGCTGGAAATATTGAATCTGAAGAAAATATAAGAACCACTGGCAATATTTAGCCTGAAGAAGAAAAGTTAGTAGGGACTCAATAATGGCCATTAGGAATTTGAAAGAAAGTGAGATTAGTTTTCTGCTTAACCCCAGAAGTAAGAATTAGGAGCAATGGGTATAAGTTGCAAAGGAGTAAATTTGAAGCTTGACATAAAGAGTAATTTCTTAAAAATGAAAGCTATCTGAAAAAAGGAATGAACTTTCTTATGTGTAGTTTGGTTCAGCTTAGTGTGGGGGGGGTCTTCTTTAGGCAAAAGCCAGATGGTTAATAATCAGATGTTACAGAAAAGATTCTTACTCAGTTATAAGTTGCTTAAAAGTTGAGCTAAATGGTGTCTGAGATCTCTTTCAGCTTGGAGAGTCTATTATTGTGTGGGGACAACTTGTGAGTCAATGCCAGAATGAAAGTTTCATCAGTGGAATAAGATGGCACAGAATAAGAGAAAATGTATACCTTGGCAAGACTACTCATACCATGTCAAAAAGACACAAGAGGGAAGAAGTGTGCCTGATCACATGCCAGAGCATTTAAAAAATATTTTCCCCATTGCTAAGCACAGAGATTGCCACATATCACATCATATATTTATATTACATACATGATAATTGTTATGATGATAATAACAGATAGTTTGGAGAAGCAGATAAATGTTTCAGGGCCAAATAGAGCTTTAAGTCAAGAGCCAGAGATTGACAGACTTCAGTGAGGAAAGGAGGGGGTAAAACACTTCTGACTCTCAAACCCCTCCCCCTCTAACTGCTTCTGCTTCAGTTGGTAATGAAGACAGGAATAAGATTCTTTTGGTGAGTTTCTGTTATGGCTGAAACCCCAATTGATGTTCCTTTTCTTAAATTTATATTCCTCACAGGTCAGTATGATGAGTATATAGAAATTAGTTATCTAACAGTTGAGGACAGAGGAGATCTTCTTAAACTGGCAGCCAACAGGATTCAAACTAAATGTACAGACTGAGTTGTGAGTATCTTCCCAAATAATTATCAGGCACAGATTTGAAGGTAAAGGTTATATTAAGTAATAACAAAGAAAACTAGAAAGGGTAAATGAGGGTTTTAGGATAATGAGAGGAAACCCTGAACTGCTAAGTAGATGCTGCCCTTCCCCCTCCCCACAAGAAGAGATGAAGCACTTAACTGAAACTGGCTCTCTTGCTATTGATAAATATCTTACTCTCTAATCACTAAGTAATTATATAATTATATTAATGAAGAATAGTAATAACAAACAGGCTAACCCTATGAGTAGAAACCATTGGCTTATGCTACAATGGCCACCTCAGGAGAAACCCCAAGTCAGAAGTAGCAAGCAGAGTGTCTGCTCACCTCCACTCCCACAAATAACTGTCTCCAACCCTTCTCAACTGCCCCTCACCCAAAGTTCTCCAGGGGGGTCCGCTGGAATTCTGGGTGAGGCTATCCCTGTACCTTTGCAGGGATTCCATGCTTTGCATCTGCACACAACACAATATAATAATTATAATACATGTGCATTTTGGTTGATAGAATTACTATGGAATAGATAACCTTATCATACTGAATGGAAAATAAATTGGAATTGAAAAATCTAGTCTTATGTGACATTTCACATAGAATATGTGACAAAGCCAAGACACTGGCATGCCTACATGCCTATAGCTTATAACTCCAGATTCATCACTTGGAGTATGGTACATCTGATACTAAGCAAAAGACAGTATATGATTACTGGACAAGATTGCAAATGGAGAATATGAGAGAAACCAAAAAACCAAGTAGTGGTCTCAAGGTTTGAATTTAGAAAAAAAAATTTTTCCCAGCAGTTTTTGTCAAATAGTGGATTTTTGTCCCAAAAGTTGGGCTCTTTGGGTTTATCATACACTGTTTTGCTGACATCACTTACCCCAAGTCTATTCCACTGATCCTCCCTTCTATCTCTTAGCCAGTACCATATTGTTTTGATGACCGCTGCTTTATAGTATAGCTTAATATCTGGTACTGCTAAGCCACCTTCATTCACATTTTTTTCATTATTTCCCTTGATATTCTTGATCTTTTGTTCTTCCAAATAAACTTTGTTATATTTTTTTCTAATGCAGTAAAAAAAGGTTTTTGGTAGTTTGATAGGTATGGCACTAAATAAGTAAATTAGTTTGGGTAGAATGGTCATTTGTATTATGTTAGCTTGTCCTACCCATGAGCACTTAATGTTTTTCCAATTGTTTAGATCTAGTTTTACTTGTTTGGAAAGTGTTTTTGTAGTTATGTTTGTACAATTCCTGTGTTTGTTTGGTAGATAGATTCCTAAGTATTTTATATTGTCTAGGGTGATTTTAAATGGTGTTTCTCTTTCTACCTCTTTCTGCTATGATGTGTTGGAAATATATAGAAATGCTGATGATTTATATGCATTTGTTTTGTATCCTGCAACTTTGGTAAAGTTCTTGATTATTTCTACTAGCTTTTTAGTTGATTTTCTAGGATTTTTTAAGCAGACCTTCGTATCATCTGCAAAGAGTGATAGTTTAGTGTCCTCATTGCCTATTTTAATACCTTCAATTTCTTTTTCTTCTCTAATTGCTACTGCTAGTGTTTCTAGTACAATGTTAAATAATAGAGGTGATAATGGGCATCCTTGTTTCACACCTGATCTTATTGGAAAAGTTTCTAATTTATCCCCATTGCATATTATGCTTGTTGTATACTATTGTGCTCAAAGGAATAATAAACTGGAGGAATTTCATGTGAACTGGAAAGACCTCCAGGAATTAATGCAGAGTGAAAGGAGCAGAGCCAGAAGGACATTGTACACAGAGACTGATCCACTGTGGTAAAATAGAATGTAATGAACTTTTGTACTAGCAGCAGTGCAATGACCCAGGACAATTCTGAGGGATTTATGGAAAAGAATGCTACCCACATTCAGAAGAAGAACTGCAGGAGTGGAAACACAGAAGAAAAACAATTGCTTTAACACTTGGGTTGATGAGGACATGATTGGGTATGTAGACCTGAAAAGACCACATCAATGTAACTATCAATAATATGTAAGTAAGTCTTGACTGACCACACGTGTTAAAACCAGTAGAAATGCAAGTTAGCTATGGCAGGGGTGAGAGGCGGTGTTGAGGGGGTGTAGGGTAAAGTAAAAACATGAATTATGTAACCATGGAAAATTTTTCTAAAAAATATAGAAAAAAAGAAACTTTTGAGTGTGGATCCTTTAGTGGGGACCATGGCCCCCAGAGTACCTTTGGATATTTTTAGGGACACCATGAATGTGGTTGGAGAAAATATTATATATATTATTCTTTTCATTAACCTCTAATTGAAAATTAGCTTCCCCTTTAATTATGAATGTAAATGATGAGCATCATTCTGAGAATGGCTCCATAGCCTTCAGCAGACTACTAATGGGATCCATAAATTCTTAAAAGTTAAGAACCCCTGTCCTTAAGTGATGTTAGTGAACCTCTGTAGCAGAAGAAATAAAGTTTTTTTTGTAATAAAGTGCCTTTGGAATTTTTATTACTGGATATTTTCAGAATGATTTTTATGAATGGTAATAGCTCTTTCCCACCCCCCAACAACTTGAAGGTAATATTTGTGATAGACTTCTAATGAAGTAGGCAAACATGCCTAGCTGGAGCCCCAGGGAATCCTGAGGTAGAGATAAAGCAACAGGTGCCAAGCAAGTCAAACCACTACTACCACAGCAATCTTCAATTATCGTGTAGTAAGTGCTCAAAAATACTTCATTCATTTTTGGTCTGATTGAAGTCAATTAGAAAGAACACTGGCTTTTAAAATGAGAGAACCTAGATTAAATTTCAGATATCCTTTTTACTGGCTTGTGATAGCAGGCAATGTAATTTAACTTTTCTGGATTTTGGTTTCTTTATCAGTAAAATGAGAGGCTTTTAGCTCAAAATGAATGATCCAAAGAAATGCATTGTTAGAAGATGGGGATCCTTTAATGGGCATCTAGGCTTTGTGCTATTTCTTGTTTTTAATAGCATAATAATTCTAATAAGATTCTGGCCAGATGTGCCTAATAATTATCAGAAAAAAATCATCTTCAACATGGAACCCTTCATCTTCTCTACTTCTCAGTAGTGTATATTGTATATTTGCCAAACTATAACTTGATAATTCTAATGGTGGGGACAGCATTGCAGTAACAGGAAGTTAGCAGGATTCTAGGAATGCTGTATGGAGAGTAATGAATCTTGGAATCAGAAGGATTTTAGGAGTCTCTGATGGCATTTCCCCAAGCTAAACAGGAAATTGTTCATCATGTCCTAACCACACAATCCCAGATTTCAGAGATTTAAGGACAAAGTGGGAAGCCTACTACTCTAGGAGAATTGCAGGAGATGGGAAAATTCTTTTATTCCTTCTTTTTTCTGGCACTGTTATAGTTTAGACTTGGGCTAGTGAATTAGCTTTCTAATTGGGTTTCAGTCTTCTTCTTCTCTAACCATACATAACATCTTTTTTATTTTCTATATTGTTTTGAAGTATAAGGTTAAGCCTGCCACTCATAAGAATCTTCAAAGTTCTCTTTATTTAATGTTAAAGTGCATACTCAGTTTGATATTAAAGACCCTTCCCAATATGATTTAATATTACCTTTACAGACTTATTTCACAGTTTTTTCCTTCTGCATTTTTCATTTCAGCCAAATTAGATCCTTGAGGCAGGAGCTATTTTTTTCATTTTGTCTTTATAGTCTCAATTTCAAATAAAAAATAGCTTGTCACGTGAATGGTATATCCTCAATACTGTTATGTGAATAATCTATTTCTGCATCTTTTTCAAAGGTACATTCCTACTCTTTTCCTTGCCTTTTGAAATCTCCTGTTTCAAGGATCAACTCAAGAGCCACTTCCTTCAAGAAGTCTTTTCCCCTCCACTTCCCAAAGTTATTAGTGTGTGTGTGTCTTAGGAAATATTTGTTCTGCCCAGACCGTAGGCCCTAAGAGTCTAAACAGGCCACACACAATACACATATATAAATTTATATATGTTATATATTATTTATATACATATATTATACACACATATGTATGCATATATATGCGTATAGGTATATTAGAGATTTACTCAATCTCTTCAAATCTTGATTTAGCACTTTGGACCAGTATAAAACCTGGATTAAAATAATTCCTCTCACTGAGACTACTTAGTATTATTTTTAGAAATATTTTGTATTTATTTATCTGTAAACATATTTCCCTGGTAAAGTGTTAGCTCATTGAGGGAAGGAATTGTTTCTTTTTTTGCTTTTTATCTTCAGTGTTTGACACAATATTAACATTTAATAGACATTTGTTGAATTGTTCTGAAGGAAGGCATATGGAGATAAGGTTGTGTTATTATAAACCCCCTTCCAAATAGCAAGAAGATAAGTTGATCATTAAGCATGAAGTTTCTTTTGTTTTTCTATTTTTTTTGGAACGTTAACTTTCTGCCTTAGTATCAATTATAGGAGAGAAGAGAAGCAAGTGTAGGCAATCAGGTTAAGTGACTTGCTCAAGGTCACAGAACTAGGAAGTATCTGAGGCCAAATTTGAATCTAACTCCTACTGACTCCAGACCTGGCTCTTTACTCATTATGCTACCTAGCTGCCCCAAGGGGTTTCTCATAAGTCCTTAGATGAGTGAAAGAGGTTGTATTGAGCAAGATTAATAATAGATAACATTATTATAAGGTGATTTCTTTCTTTCAAAAACATATATATTTATTTAGAATATTTTTCCATGGTTACATGATTCATTTTCCTTCCTTCCCCTCTTCCCTCCTTCCTCTAGGAGCTGATGAGCAATTCCATTGGGTTATACATGTATCATTGTTCAAAAAGTATTTCCATATTATTAATATTTGTAAAAGAGATATATTTTAAAGCCAATTAAAGCCATTCTCAATCATATCCCCATTGAACCACGTGATCAATCATATGTTTTTCTTCTGTGTTTCTACTTCCACAGTTCTTTCTCTGGATGTGGATAGCATTCTTTCTCATAGGTCCTTTTGGATTGTCCTGGATCATTACATTGCTGCTAGTAAAGAAGTTCATTACATTTGATTGTGCCATAATATATCAATTTCTGTGTAAAATGTTCTCGTGGTTCTGTTCCTTTTTCTCTGCATAAATTTCTGGAGGTTGTTCCAGTTCACGTGGAATCCCTCCAGTTCATCATTCCTTTCAGCACAGTAATATTCCATCACCATCATATACCATAATTTGTTCAGCCATTCCTCATTGAAGGGCATACCCTCATTTTCAATCGAATGTAATGAACTTCTTTACTAGCAGCAATGCAATGATCCGGGACAATCCAGAGGGACCTATGAGAAAGTCCCAATAGAGGGACACTCACTTATTTTCCAATTTTTTGCCACTATAAAAAGTGCAGCTATATATTTTTTGTGCAAGTATTTTTCCTTATTATCTCTTTGGGGTACAAATCCAACAGTGATATGGCTGGATCAAAAAGCAGGAAGTCCTTTAAAACCCTTTGGGCATAGTTCCAAATTGCCATCTAGAATGGTTGGATCAATTCACAACTCCACCATGTAAAGTTGAAAAGACTTTGTACCCCTTTAAAGTACATTACCCAAACTTCCTTTCACCATACCCATAATTCCTTAAGCCTTATCCTATTGGTCGTTGGTTTTGCAGGCTGTATTGAAATGGTTTTTTTTGGCATGGTCAGGGGGCTTTTGGACCAGAGGAGGCATGGTGAAGGGTGAGATGGGACTCTTTTCCTGTGCTTTTAATAAATCCTTTAAAATAGCATACTTTGGAGACATTGAATATTAATTTTAAAACTTACAGTTTGGTGACTTACGAAGGGACCTCAGAATCTAGCCTCAGATTCCCTGTGGAAATAGTTCCCAGCTGCACCCTACCCACCTCCCCTGGTGGCAATGGAGTTTTCTGCCATTTTTAAACCTTTGCCAAGCTGCTGCCTCCCAGCTCCTCCCCAAGATCTGTGCATTTTCCCTCTCAGGCATCCCTCACACGTCTCCCAGGTATCCCTCACATGCCTTCCCACTCTCTACCCTTGCGCTGGGCCCTCAGCTGGCTACCGCCTCCTGGCACCTTCCACGAGCTTTTCCCATTCCCTGGGCTGCTGACTCCTCCTCAGCTGAAGCTGCAACCACAGCCAAAGTCTCGCTGTGGCCCGGGCTGTCAGATGGGCTTGTAAAGCCTCAGGCTGCCTTCAGCCCCAAGCCGCAGCCAGCATCAGACTTAAACTGCTTCATCTACTATTGCAATTTCCTGCCACTACGCGAGACTTTTTGGGACCATCCAGCTGGCCTATCTACTACTTCTGTGACTGGTAAGCTTTAAAGCACCCCCAGCCCCTAGCCCAGGGGTTGGCAACCTTTTTGGCTGTGAGAGCCATAAACACCACATTTATTAAAATGTAATTTTGTGAGAGTTGTACAGTGCTCACAGTGCGTGCTCCTGTAACAGTGCCTGAAAAAAAATGGACTTTATGGCTCCTGCAGAAAGAGCCATATCTGGCCCTCAAAAGAGCCAGATATGGCTCGAGAGCCTTACATTGCCAACCCCTGCTCTAGCCCCTGCATGAGAAAGAGCCTTTTAACCTTGCAGAAACCCCTAACCTCTGTTGTGCTTTTTGCCTCGGTGTGGGGAGATCCTGACCTTCTTTCACCCACCCTAGCCTGTTTTCTAGCTTCCTCCCTGCCTGACTTAGGTTTCAAAAAGCAAGGGAACTGCTTCAACTCCCAGTTTCTGACTGTGAAGGCTTTTAGAGCAAATCTGCACTGTTTTGTAGCCATATCCTCCATTTTGGTTTCTGGCAAACACAGTCACCACCCTTGCTCCCACCCCTACTCTAACCATGCCCCTTACCCTTCCCTGTTGTAGTGTGACCCCTTAGCCACCAGAGGTCAGTAGAGAGCACAAAAAGTTTTTTTTTCCCTTTTTCTGTTTTCTTCCCCCTTCTTCCTGCTGAGCTATAGTGGGTGTTTTTTTCTGCCACAAAAAGGCAGCGACACCAAATAATTAACTAAATAAATAAATGCATTAATTTTTTAATTTTAAAAAATAATTAAAAATTATATATAAACAATTATAAACTATATATTATAAACAAATTATAATATATAATACAGATGAATTAATTATTATTAATTTTTTCAAACGAAAACCATATTTAATAAAACAACAGCAACAAAAATATATATCTGCTAGCTTGCCCCTACCCCCAAATATATAAACAAATATATACATTAAAACTTATTCTCTTTTCCACTTCCCTTTAATCTACCTTTTTCATCACAATGCTCAGCAGTATAAATGCTACTCTACAAGAAACCCTTGAGGTTTTTTACCCAATTAGGAACTTATGGAGTTCTAGATTAACTCTTTGTTTCTATGTGGCTTATAGTTTTCTTTTTCCTCTGGTCTGTAAAGTCACAACAAAGGAGAATGGGAGCCGACATACAAGTTCAATTGAACCAGATCGTGCATCACTTACGAGCTCAAATGACAAAGGAGGATTCTCCCCAACACAGGCCTGATTTTTGCAAACCTGTTTCCCCTGAAATAGGAATATCAGGCCCCTCTACTATATTTCAGGTGTAGAAACTCCTCTCTCTCACTCTGAACCAATTTCCTCATACTCTGCAACTCCTGGCTAACATTACCTACCCACAGTCACTTTCCCAGAAACCACAACCACTAAATGATTCCTGTGCAGGCCTTTTCCCCTTAAGGGAAGTGTCCACAATAGGACTTGATGGGGATGTGGTCACATTGAAACAACACATGCCTTTCATGAGCCAGGACATAAAGGATTTAAAAGAAAACTGTTCCTCTTACGAAGAAGAACCCTTAACATTAATAAAAAAAATGGATGATATTTTCTTTGAGTATGACCCCTCTTATAAAGATGTAGAAAAATTGCTCTAGGCTTTCCTAATGGAATGTGAGAGGACTAAAATTATCTCTCATGTTAACAGAGCCGAGGACACAATGCAGTACGCTGGCCATCTGAAGATCCTAACTGGCAGTATAATGACCCCAAAGACTATTCAGACTTACATCTTGCTAGGGCTGCCATTCTCAAAGCAATGTGAGCATGCACTGAGAGACCATAGGCCTGGACCAAATTTAAATGTATTACACAATCTAAAGATGAGATGCCCTCCCAATTCATAGACAGGCTCACTGAACTGGGAAATAGATACATGGAACTTGACCTTTGTGTTGAAAAGGATGTAAGGCAAATAAAGGAACAATTTGTCAATAACTCTCGTAGAGAGATCCAAGATCACTTTAAAACAAATTGCCCTATGTGGCCTGAAGTGGACCTTGATGAATTAAGGAGAACTGCTGTTTATATCTTTAATAACCATAAAGAGAAACAGGAAGGGAGTAATAGTTTATTGGACATATTTGAAAAGAAACTAGACTCTTTAAGTGATAAACTTGGAAAACAACTAAAAGAGTTTGCTACTTAACTAATGGCAATTGCCCCTCTCCAAGAACCTAACTCTCAGCCCCTTATATGCCACTTCTGTGGAAAAAGGGGTCACATAACGATGAACTGTAGGACTTGGAATCAAGCAAATACCGTGTTTCCCTGAAAATAATAAGTACTTTGAAAATAAGACATGGCAGCGATTATGGGGAGTTGCCTAATATAAGGCACCCCCCGAAAATAAGACATACCATAGTCCCACAGTGCTGTGTCACCTTTTACCTTGAGGGGGCTACTCCTGGTCGGTTTTGTTGAACCGCAGCAGGCAGGGTGATTGTAAGGTAGGAGAAGGCTGTTTGGCAGCTCCCAATGCTCTGTGCAGCAGCCCATGACGTCCGGGCTGCAACACAGAAAGAATGTATTTTCTGGTTGCATCTGACTGCACCTGACAGTCTTCATTGCAGAGGTGGAACTTTCAAAACTTGCTGTGGTTTCCCCCTTGGCGGTGTTACACTGATGCACATGCCGCCCAGATGCTGTTTCAAGTGCTGTGCTGTATTTGCCTGCTTTGGGGTGGTAAGTTATTTATAATTTATTTAAAATTTTTGGGGGAGGGGGCTGCTGAAGGGGTCGTTAATTTATTTTTGCCTGTAGTTTAGCTTGACTGGTGACCACGACCACCTTATTTCCCTTGCCTGGGGCACTGGGACATCCCAAACTACCTGAAACCCCTAAATTCCTAATAAGATGTACCTGACTCCTAGTAATGTGCCTGCGCCAGCTAGATGCTAGAAGGCATGTAGCTGGCAGCTTGCTTGGGTGCATCTAGCCCTTACCTGAGGAGAACCCATGCATGTGTCAATGGTGATCTGGGATCTGGGAAATTTCACATAATAGAACATCCTAAATCAGCATGCCTTACGAACAAGGACCAGAACCCTTTTGGTTCAGTGATAAATGTGAATTCTTCTTCATTGCAAAAAAAAAAAAAAAAAAAAAAAAGACATCCCCTGAAAATAAGATGTAGGGCATATTTTGGAGCAAAAATTAATATGAGACACTGCCTTATTTTTGGGGAAACAGGGTAGACATAATAACTTCAGAAATTATAACTTTAGAAATAATTACAATTATAGAAATAATAATTATAGAAATAATTACAATTATGGAAATAATGATTATGGAAATAATGATTTCAGGAATTGCAACTTTAGGACTAGTAACAGATCTAGGTATATGGATCAGGCAATTGATAACTCATACCAAATGACTCCAGAGCAGTATATCTTGAGTGGAGCTCAGCACCGAACCCACCCAGGGTACTATTACCCCTCAAGGAGGAGCCGAAGGACCTACCCAAAGATTATGAAGGTGCATGGAGTGTGGAGGGGGTTGAGGTACAGGAGTCAAAAGATACAACCTTTGATTTTCCAGACCCTGATGCCTTACTACCCGTTGTCCCCATTCACTCCCCGCCCCCCCCATACTGAAGAGCTCTATGTAACATTAAAGGTTGGTAACACCTATTATGACTGTCTTTTGGACACTGGAGCTTCCAGATCTGTATTGAAGAGTACACCAGACCCATATTGCAATTCCATAGGATCAATAAGTGTAGTGGGGGTATCAGGGAAACCCCAAATGGTTCCAAATGTCTCCCCTAGAACAGTGTCCGTAGGACCCCTAAATGTGGAGCACTCCTTCCTATTGATGCCTGGTTCCCCTATAAAATTGCTGGGGAGAGATCTTTTATGCAAGCTTAGAGCCACAATAAATTGCTCTCCAGATGGCTCTATGTCACTGGAATTGCCTGGGGAATCCTTAACTTTGCTCCCTGTGCTTCTTTCAGATAGTCATGAGATAAAGGAGTCTCCCACTTTTGAAATCCCAACATATATACCTGAGTCTCTCTGGGCCACATCACCTTCTGATGTTGGGCTACTTAAATCAGCTGTCCCTGTCCAAATAAAAACAAAATCTAGCCTACCTCCTTCCATTCCTCAGTATCCTCTCTTGAAGGAGGCAATAGAGGACATTACCCCAGTGATAAATTCACTAACTGACCAAGGCATCATAATTCCTCTAAATCTGAATACAATACACCAATCCTGCCTGTTAAAAAGCCAAAATTGGGTCCCAATGGCAAGCATCTCTATCAATTAGTCCAGGATTTGACGGCTGTGAATAAGCATGTTATAAAGAGACACCCTGTAGTTTCCAATATAAATACTATCATTTCTTCTATTCCTAGCACAGCTACATACTTTACAATAATAGACTTGTGCTCAGCCTTCTTTTCCATACCTTTTCATGAGGATTCCAGGCATATCTTTGCTTTCACATGGAAAGGTTCCCAATGGACATTGGCATGTTTTCCCCAAGGGTATGTCAAAAGTCCGAGCCTTTTTGCACAGATTTTGAGCGAAGACACAGATAATATAACATTAAAAAAAAACCAAGTTAATTAAATATATAGATGCTTTACTCTTGGCCTCACCAGATGCCACAACATGTCAAGAAGATAGTAAACATCTTCTTTTAGAATTACATAAAAGAGGCCACAAGATCTCAAAAGGAAAGGTTCAGTGGTATCTCCCAAAAGTGCAATATTTAGGCTTTATTTTATCTGTTGCATCCCGTTTAATTTCTCCAAAATGTATTGAAAGTATCCAAAACGTAAGTGATCCTACCACTAAAAAACAATTGAGGTCGATATTTGGAGCAACAGGATTTTGTTGGCAGTGGATCCCTTGCTATGGGGAAATCACTAAGCCCCTTGTAGGACTCATAAAAACCACAGTCACTGAACCACTTAAATTGGAAAAGGAGCACCGAACAGCTTTTTTTTTTCTGTCTGCCTCTGCTTTTTTGTCAATGCACTGAACATTGGTTTTATTCTTTCTCCCTTTTATTTCCCTTTTATCTCTGAATTATTGTAAACTTTAATTTGATTATGTTTTCACGATCCATTGGGGAGACTGGTCTCCCAAAGGATCACAGGGGGGAATGTAAAGTTGAAAAGACCTTGTACCCCTTTAAACTACATTACCCAAACTCCCTTTCACCATACCAATAATTCCTTAAGCCTTTTCCTATTGCTTGTTGGTTTTCATGGGCTGTATTGAAATGTGTTTTTTGTCGTGGTCAGGGGGCTTTTGGACCAGAGGTGGCATGGTGAAGGGTGAGTTGGGACTCTTTCCCTGAGCTTTTAATAAACCTTTTTAAATATCATACTTTGGAGGCATTGAGTATTAATTTTAAAACTTACAACCAGCAATGCATTAATGTCCCAATTTTGCCACATCCCCCAACATTTATTATCATCCTTTACTGTCATGTTGGCCAATCTGTTGGATGTGAGGGGTTTCCTCAGAATTGTTTTGATTTGCATTTCTCTAATTATGAGAGAGTTAGAACACCTTTTCATATGCTTATTGATAGTTTTGATTTCTTTATCTGAAAACTGCCTGTTTATGTCCCTTCACCATTTGTCATTTGGGGGAATGGCTTGATTTTTTTGTACAATTGGCTTAGCTCCTTATAAATATGAGAAATTAGACCTTTGTCAGAGATTTTTGTTATAAAGATTTTTTCCCAATTTGTTGCTTCTCTTTTAATTTTGGTTTGTAAGGATGGGATTTATGCAAGGATGATGGGAGAAAAGGAGCCAGAAGAAGGTAGTTGGTGACAGTTAGTGACAGTTGAAAGGAGCAGAGAATTCTGGGAATATCTCAGAGAAGGAAGGAGAGAGGTCTTTAGGCAGAGGACTATGAGGAGGGAGGAGGTGGACTTCCCAGTGGGGATCCAGTCCTGAGGGCTTCCTAAGGATCTTTCTTTGGAAATTGAAACCCTGATTCCTTGATCAAAGCCATTACATTGCATCTCACCCATCAAGACTTCAATCACTGAGTTAGCTAAGTTTTTGGCTTCCATTTTGGGAGCAATCTCTTAGTCACCTTCTCCCATTACCCAACCTTGCTGAGAGACCCTTTTTCAGTCAAACCTTACAATTATAAAAAAGGATAGAAATAGTAAAACAGAAGGAGAAGGAGCGAGGGAAGAAGCTTGGGTGAGGGAACCACGAGGGATCCCACCTAAGTGACGGACCCCACCTAAGTGAAGGACCCCATAGGAATAGCAAAGAGGGCACCCCAAAATCCTTCTGCCCTTCACCCCTTTCCCCATTCCCTGTTTTGCAAATAATAAAAGCCATTCATCAGTCAGATAGTGTTCCAGAGTGCCTGAAAGACAACAAGCAAGAGGGGAACCACAGCTTGGTCTGGCTGCCTCCATCTTGATGTCATACTACCCACTGTGAATTTAACTGATGGGGGGAGGTTTGTGTGAACCCAGTCCTTATTCAGGATCAGATTGGGGTACCACATACCTCCTCTTATAGGGAAGCCTTGCCCCCAACTCCTGAGGGGTGGCAAGACCATCCAGGTCACCTAGTTTCAGGGTGACACCCCCTTAAAATCTCCAAGTCTATATTCAGCCCCAGGGGAGTGCTGGAAGAGAGACCCAATACAGACTTTATCTCCCTTCTATCAATCATTTGTTACTGGCTCTCTTTATTATTATAGGTTGCATTGGTTTTGTTTGTATAAACCCTTTTTAATTTAATGTAATCAGAATTATTCATTTTAAATTTTATAATATTCTCTATCTCTTTCTTGGTCTTAAATTCTTTCTTTTCCCATAGATCTGACAGGTGCTATTCTATGTTCATCTAATTTACTTATAATTTTCCTCTTTGTATTTAAGTCATTTACCCATTTTGAATTTATCTTGGTATAGGGTGTGAGATCTTTATCTAAACCTAATTTCTCCCATACTGTTTTCCAGTTTTCTCAGCAGTTTTTGTCAAACAGTGGGTTCTTGTCCCAAAAGCTGGGATCTTTGGATTTATCGAATACTATTCCATTGATCCTCCCTTCTATCTCTAAGCCAGTACCATAATATTTTGATGATCACTGTTTTATAGTACAGTTTAAGATCTGGTACTTCTAGGTATAAGATGATTTCTTATAGCCATATGTTTGTATTAAAACAACTACAATATTCTTTTAAAGAATAGTCTTTTTTATCAGAAAAAGGACAATTTCTTGAATTTTGTATAAACATATACTCTTTCAATTATCTGTGTCTAAAGAAAACCTACCTGGTTAATGTATGCAGATATTAAACATAATTTATCTGGGAACAGTTACCTATAAAGTAAGAATAGTGTCTTAGATGAGATGGTAGTTTTGGAAGTGCCAGAACTCCATTTCAGGCTATAAAATGATAGCAGACAAGAGAGGGAGGAATATCCTCCCTTCCCCCCAATCTTATTGTAATTCATTTGGTGGAAGTCTGCTTCTGATACACTATAACAAAAGGTGCCTCTGGACAAATAACTTAATCACTCAGTGACCCAAGGAACTCTATATAGCTGGAAATTACAAAGCAGGTGCTAACCTACATTGCTTCAGAGAGTTTTCTCATCTGAAGTTTCCTATACCAATGAAGTTTTCACAAATCTGTCCTCTTTCCTCAATAAAAAAGGAAAAGACATATGTAGAACTAAATTGTAATCTCTGTCCCATAAAACACATGGCTTATTTTGTAAGAGTTTTAGGGAAATGTAAACTGATGTCAAATTTTTTCGGACAGTGCAGAATACTCAGCTGCCCAAATACAACATATTTTGTATAGTAGCTCTTCTTAGTACTCCTTAATTGAATTTTGGGTGATCAATTATTCCTCACTATTGAAGTGAATACAATTTGAATGAAAAAAGAACTAGCTAGCAGTCAGTTAACAAAATTACAGAATTTTTAAATGTAAAGCTTATAGAGAGTATTGTTATAATTTAAAGAACTTAGCCAAAATTGATGTTCTGATAATTGTGTTGTGGCAATAATTGTCATAAATATAAAGAGCAGTTGTAACTTTTCAGAAAAAATAGGCATTTAGAAACTGTTCTATGGTTTACAAAATGTTGGTTGCCATAACCCCTTTATATGGGTAGTATATATATTATTGTGCCAATTTTACGGATTGGGAAACAGATGTAGAGAAACATGATTATGATTCAAAGAGTTATCATTAACAGGTAGATGTCCATCTAGAAAAAGGTGGACTGTTTCAGGAACCTGTGCTAGGTCCTGGGCATGAATATTTTTATCTATGACCTGGCTTAAGATAGAGATGAACTGCTTACTCAATATTTATGTTGAATAGAACTAAGATGAATAGAGATTTCTAAGGCAGGAGCTAAGATGGGAAAACAATAAGCTGAGTTCTTCCAATATTCTTCATCAAACACCTTTAAAATATGAACTCAAATCAAATTTTAAAATGGCAGAACCAACAAATGAAACCCCTGTGCTAACACTGGAGACAGAATTAGGTGCTATTTGGCAACTCTGTTGTTTATACTGACTTCTGGTTCACATTTTAGAGTGGAGAGGAGCACCTTTGTTCAAGAAGGAGCAGAAGCCCTGAGGAGCAGTATTTATTGTAATCTTAAGGGATCTGGAGACCTTCCTGGTTGAGGACCTGAGTGCAGACTAGAAAAGCAGTGATCATATGTCTCCCCAGAACACATTATTTTGGAAGCACCAAAACTTTCAGAACCCCTAAAACTATCTCTGAAAATGGTAGTGCAAAAAACCCTGGAAACTTAGGACAGTGCCCTTCCCTCCACTCTGGGGGACAGAGAACAACATAGACTTAAAGTTTTAAGTCAAGAAATAGGTTGTAAAAATGAGCAAATAACTACAAAAGGACACGACTATGACAAACTACCATGGTGACTTAGAAGATTAAGACACAAACTCAGAAGAAGATAATGATGTCAAAACAGCTATGGAAACAAAGTTAATCTGAATTGGACACAAACCTAACAAGAATTCCTGGAAGAGTTAACACATGATTTTCTAAATCAAATAAGAGTAGTAGAGGAAAAATTGGGTAAAAAAATGAAAAGATAGTTACTACTTGGTAAAAGAGACACAAAAATATTGAAGAAAATAACATCTTAAAAATAGAACTGGCCAAATGGAAAAAGAGGTACAAAAGTTTACTGAAGAAAATAATTTTTAAAAAATTAAAATAAAGCAAGTAGAAACTATTCCATGAGATAATATTCAATCAAACAAAGTCAAAAGAATAAAACATTAGATCAAGGAGAGGCAATTTGAGAATTATCAGACTACTTAAAGGCCATAAAAAAGAGCCTAGACATCATATTTCAAGAACTTACCAAGGTAAGCTGTT
Organism: Gracilinanus agilis; assembly: GCF_016433145.1. Lineage (NCBI taxonomy): Eukaryota > Metazoa > Chordata > Mammalia > Didelphimorphia > Didelphidae > Gracilinanus > Gracilinanus agilis. Next base: position 181,095,795 of record NC_058132.1, on the reverse strand, counting down.
CTGATATCCTAGAACCAGAGGTTAAATTAGAAATGGAAAGAATCCACTGATCTCTACATGAAAGCAATTCCAAAATGAAAACTTCCAGGAATGTTATAGCCAACTTCTAGAGCTTCCATGTGAAAGAGAAAATACTTCAAACAGCAGAAAGAAATAATTCAAAAGAATCAAGGAGCCATAATTAGAATCATATAAGATTTAGCTGCAACAATAAAGAAACAGAAGACTTGGAATATCATATACTGGAAGGCAAAAGAACTAGGGTAGAATAGATAGAATAACCTATCCAGCAAAACTGAGTATAATCCTTCAAGGAAAAAATGAATATTTAATGAAATAGAGAACTTTCAAGCATTTATAGAGCCAAATAGAAAAAAAATGATATTCAACACAAGACTCAAGAGAAACATAAAAAGAAGACAAATTGTAAGGAAAGCAAAAAGGTTAAACAATTTATATTCCTAATGGGAAGATGATACATATAATTTCTAAGAACTTTATCATTATTAGGGTAGCGAGAAGGATTCTACGTAGACAGAGCATGAGTGAGTCTATTATGTTGGAATGACACAAAAAAAAAGTAGATGAGGATTCCTCAGAAGATGGAAGAGGAAGATGAGGAAAATCATCTCACATAAAGAAGGCATGCAAGGCAGACCTTTTAGAATGGAGGGAGAGTGGGCAACACTTGAGCTTTGGTCTCATCTAAATTATTTTAAAGAGAGAGTACACACACATACATACCTACTCAATTGGGCGTAGAAATCTATCTAACCCAACAGAGGATAAAGAGGGAAAAGGGTGAGAAAAAAAGGAGAGGGAGGGAGTAAAAGGGAGAAGGAATAAAGGAAATCAAAGGTCAGAAGCAAAACAGATTAGAGAGAGGGACAGGATAAAGAGAGAGAGAGAGAGAGAGAGAGAGAGAGAGAGAGAGAGAGAGAGAGAGAGAGAAGGATAAACAGAAGAAAATAGGATAGAGGGAAATGAACTGTTAATAGTCATAATTATGAATGTGAAAGGGATGAATTCATCCATAAAAATGATAGCATAATGTTTTAGAAACAAAAATCCAACAATATGTTGTTTATAAGAAAAACAGTTAAAACAGAGAGATAAACACAGTTAAAACAAGGGGCTGGAGCAGAATCTATTATTCTTCAGCTAAAATAAAAAAGGCAGGGATAGCTATAATAGTTTCACACAAAACAAAAGCAAAAACAAACTTATAAGCAGAGAACCTACATTTTTATGAAAAGCATCATAGGCAGTGAAGTAATATTAATACTAAATGTAATATACCAAGGTAAAGTAAAAATGGACACGATTTAGAAATAAATGGGAATACCATAACCATATTAGGGCAGCACAAAATAGTTTTCATGTCAGACATATGGATAAGAAAAGAATTTATGTCTAAATGAGAGAGAGAGAGAGGACATTATAAGATGTAAAATAGATAACTGTATTAAACTAGAAAGGTTTTGCACAAACAAAACTAACACAACCAAGACCATAAAGGAAACAGCAAACTGTTGGGTGAGGATGTTTAAAGCAAAAGTCTCTGATAAAGTCCTCATTTCTCACATATGTAGAAAACTGAGTCAAATTTATAAGAATACCTGGCATTCCCCAATTGACAAATTGACAATTGACAATATTTAAAGGATATGAAGAGATGAAGAAATTAATACTATTTTTAGTCATATAAAAATACTTCAAATCACTCTTGATTAGAAAAATGCAAATTGAAACAACTGTGAGGTACTATCTCACACTGATCAGAATAGCTAATTTGACAAAAGTGGAAAATGATGAATATTGGAGTAGATGTGGGAAACTGGGACATTATTACACTGTTGGTTGGGCTGTGAATTGAACCAATCTTTCTGGAAAGCAATTTGGAACCATGCCCAAAGGACCATCAGATTGTGCATACCCTTTGACCCAGCAATATACCTACTAGGATGTGTTTGCTTGTTGGTTGTCCTCTGCTATCTCCTCTGTAGTCTGTTGTTTCTCTAAGTAGAAACTATCCAGAGTCAAAGGCTTTTCCTTATTTTTTGGTAGTTATAGATTGTAGTTCTTGGGTGTTGGTGGCCATTGCTTTGTTGGTTTTCCCTTCCCTAACTAGCCAGAAGTCTGAGTGAGGAGGGCAGGCTCTCTATGTATGGAGCTGTGGAGCAGTTTTTGCCCTGAGGCTATTTTTTGAGTCTGCAGCATCTGCTGTGTGCTGCCTGTCTCTGCTCTATCTCTGCCCCCAAGTTCCCTGTCCCTCAGCCTTCTGGGGTCCCAAGTCTAGCTGCTCTCTGGGTCAAGTCTGTGGTGTTCTCAGCCAGCTGCCAAGAACCTAGAGATTGCCTTCCACTCACTCTAATTCTGGCCCGCTGCTCTGACTCTGGCACTGTAGGTGGAGTAGGGGAGGGGTGATCAGCTCAAGCTTTGGTGGGAATTATTTAACACCCTTATAGTGCGGAAATGCCCAAATCCTGCCTACCTCCAAGACTGTGTCCTACAGTGGAGCCCCTTTGCTCATCTGATTTTTTTTTCTGTCCTTTTGAGACACTTTATATTGGTCGATTGGTGTTATGTTACTGATATGGGACTGTTATACCAATGATGAAATGGCCCAAGGACCTCTGATGGTATGAGGACCTGGAGCTGAGTGAGAGTGGGAATCCCTAGATGAACACCAGGTAGTGGTAGTGAACATCAAGATCCCACAGGAATATTTGTAACTAAACTAAACACTCAGCTCCAACATAACAGTGTCCCAGGAATAAGTGAGCATATAAGAAGCTGCTGGGTTAGATCACACTTCTTTGATTGCTTACCCTGGATTCAAAGCTGATGGATAACGCTAGTGACTGTGGCTTAGCTTTAGTTTGAGCAATCCCTCTTCCCTCAGATACCCAAGGATATGATTAATGATCCTTAGGGCAATGGCGACATCCACCTAAGTAAGTTTAAAATTTAATACAACAGACTTAGGGAAAAGGGAAAAGAGGTGTACGGAAAGCTTGGCTAAAACTACTGATGATCAGGTATTATCAATTTAAGGTAGGGGCAGCTGGGTAGCTCAGTGGATTGAGAGCCAGGCCTAGAGATGGGAGGTCTTAGGTTCAAATCTGGCCTCAGACACTTCCCAACTGTGTTACCCTGGGCAAGTCACTTGACCCCCATTGCCTACCCTTACCACTCTTCTGCCTTGGAGCCAATACACAGTACTGATTCCAAGATGGAAGGTAAGGGTTAAAAAAAATTAAGATAGTCACATCTGAGATTATCAGCTGGAGAGGTTTGTCTCCTCGGTTGCAACCTGGCCAGCCCACGCTGCTTGGCCTGAACCAGATTGTTTATGGAATTGATGTTGCTTCTTCCTTGATGATCAATTGACGAGGTCTAGGATATATAGTATAGCTTCACATAGCAGTTGAGGATGTGGTAGTGAACAGAATTGGATGCAGGTATCCTGGATTGAATTGGCCTACCCAGGATCTCAACCAACCTCCCATCAGAAATCCCCTTCTCCAAATTGAGAAAGCTTCTTGTTCAAAATCCAGCTTTATATAGTCTGCCAGCAACCATCTGTCTCTTGCTGGCTCATGGCAAGCTTGGTGGTTCCAAATTTTAAACTGCTGAATGTCATTCATCCTGCTCTCCATTTTACATAGCAGAAATGATATTACAATGGTGAGAAGAGGAAGATCCTTGTTTCTACACTGTGGCCATCTTAACTTGGAAGACCAATATACCTACTAAGGATGCATTTCAAAGAAATGAAAGACAGAGAAGAGAACCTAATTGTAGGAAAATATTTCTAGCAGCTTTTTTTGTGGTGGCAAAGAACTGCAAACTGAAGGGATGCCCATCAATTGGGGGATGACTGATAAAATAATCACTCAATGCTTCCAGAACTTTGTGATTTCTAGTATAATTTTACTTGATTTGTCCCAACTGTTCTTCCTCTTTTCTTAAGAGCCATTTCTTTTTTTTCTATATAAAGTCACTGAGTATCACTGAGATGCTGGAATTAAAAATAATGGTTCCATTATCAGAGATGATAACAATAATATTAATAATATCTAGTATTTATGTAGCTCTTTATTATTTGGAAAACAGTTTACAAATATTATCTCATTTGATCTGTACAAAAATCCTGTGAAGTAGGTACTATTATTATCTCCATTTTTCAGGTGAGGTAAAGAAGGCTTAGAACATTAACTGACTTGCCTAGAGTCATACAGCTAGTAAGTTTTTGAGGCAAGATTTGATGTCAGGCTTCCCTAATTCCAAGTCCAGCCACTTAGTTGCCTAGAAGTTATAAAGATGTGTACAAATGTGATATCTTCCTATTTGTTTCATCTCTGAATATGGGATTATCAGAATTTTCTGGATCTGACCCCAAGCTTTTGGCAGATTTATTGTCACCTCCCATACTTTTCATTTTTCTTATAATGAAACTTCTAATTTCCCCCCATCCTCATATTAAGTGATTTTAAAATGAGTTTTATTTCTAAACTAGCATTACTCCTGTCTTAGGTGGGAAAAAAGGTGAAGTAATTATGGGGCTTAAAAGGCACTTTCTGGGATTTATTGACCTCTCCATTGTAACAAATGCTTTACATGGGTTAAACTTTTGAAGGAAATGATGATCAAGTGTATCTTTTGCAAAAGTAATAGAAAGGACCAGTTTCCATAAATGAATCCATAAATAAATTTATAAATCGTCCAAACTCCCCCCCCCGAAAGCTATCCAAAGATGCAAGAATATTAGCTCTTGCTGAGTTTGTTTTCCAACTTCAAAATGAACAAGGATTTAATTCAGATGAGCAAAATCCCATTTCCAACAAGGAATATCTCTTGCATATATAAAGGTCAAATAAGATTCTTTGATAAATACAATCTGAAAGGTCTTAAGCATTAATCAAGGAATAAAAGCAGGAAGATTTATACTTATCAATGGTGCTTACCATGGTCATGGAACATTTCTTGAATAAGGTACAAATGGAAGAGAGGTTCCTATCCTTTCCCATCCTTCTGCTTTCTTGGAATTCAACACCTCCAATAATTCATTATTCTACTAGGTTAAATTTGCTTAGAAACTCACACCTCCTTAGCACTCCTTGCCCCTGGGGTTCCTCCTTCTCTCTTACTTGAGAGAGTGGGAAGTAGATATCTGTGAGCTTTTTTCTGATACTTCCCTATTAGATTGTGAACTTCATGTTAAGGACTATCCTCTGCCTTTCTTTGTATGCCCAATGTTTAGTAGTATTTGGCACATAGTAGGCATTTAATAAATGTTTATTGCTCTGACTTCCATTAAATTGTGAGGTCCTCCTGAGACCTTTGTCTACAAATGACATTGTGCTCATTGCATTAAGCCTTATAACAGTGCTAGACCTCCTGAATGAGATCTGTCATTACCCCAGTTGGTCTGGGAGACAAACCCAAAATCAAATGGATGAAAAAAAACCTGTTGCCTAGTCTCTGAAGTGCAGCTTCCTAATCATTTCATTGAGTTGGTGCATATGCACCTATCTGATCCCTATATATGCAAACGAATTGGGTGCAGAATTAAAATGGAGAGAGAAAAGGAAGAGTTCTTAATGATCCTGAGGTGCTCCCTGGCACAGGAACTTATCTTTTAACACAAATGTTTTCTCAGCTGAGATAGTTAAAAATTCCTATAATGCCACAATTTCTGAAGAAACAAATTTGTAGTTGCCCCTAAGGGCAAGAAAGAAATGCATAGTAAGTGTGTCTGGGTTGGATCCTATTTTATTAATGCGTGGGTACGAGAAGTTGTATAAGGAATATTTTATAGGAAAATATATGCTTAGCAAATAAAGTGAGATAATCATGTGCTGAAAATGAGGGATAACAGATAAAAAGAATGAGTGCTGACATGGCACACTTGGAATATAAAATCACCTAGAGAAAAGTATACACTATAGCTCTTGAGTTTCTGTGGGAATCCTTGGAGAGGAAAAGGATGAAAAAACATGTTTGGGTTGTGATCTGCTCTAAAGAAAAGACCACATGTTGAAGTACCCCTGTATTGCTCATTGAGATTACTTTGTTACCAAAAATAATTTTGTTGGCATTATAGCTTATATTTATATATCCTCTTGGCTACTCTGAGTTTCTTCATGACTTGACTCAAATCCTCTTATGCAAAAAGTCTTCTCCTCCCCTGCTAGTGGCTTCCCTCTGGGGTTACAAGTTATTTTATAGATGAGGAAACTGAGGCTCCAGGGCATAAAATGAGGTCATGATCCTGGTAAGATGAACAATACTTGAATCCGTACTTTCAGGTTCCAAGCAGTTTTCTTTTTCTGCTCTCCCACTCTGAATGATTGTTGAAGTTAGGCATGACAATTTTATGGACACTAGGTGGCATATGACAATTGCAAGGAGAGGATATTAATCTATTTTCCATATCTGGATGCTAATGACATCTGCAGTTTGTACTGAACTGGTCTCTGTTGCAATATAAAGTTCATTCATTTTCTGAGCAATTCAAAATGCAGTGAACCAAGACTTTAAAGCCTGAAAATAGCATCATTTTAAAAAGAAAACTATCTCTTGCCGTTTATTTGAAGTTGTTCAAAACAGAATCCCTCAGAAACCCCAGCAGGCTAAATATAAAGAATTTGCCCACCAAAGCTAACTATTGATAATTATTGTATTAACAGATTTAATCATAGAATCATGGAACTTTAAAACTGGAAGAAGTTTGAGAGATCATCATAATGAACTTGGCAATAAGGCCACCACCGAACACAAAAAAAACCGTAGAACAATGGATCTGAAAAATTCACAAGAAGCTATTCTAATTATATACACAATGACTATGACAATGCAAATGAAAAGATCTCTAAAATGATGTAGAGGAATAATTGGAAAACTAATAATGGTCACAGAGAACAAATAATGAAACATACCTGACTCATTTTGGCAGAGAGGTAGAAGACTGAACATATATATGCATACATTGTCAGATGAGGTTTTTGTTATCAGTCATTTGCTTAATTGCTTTTCTTTATTACAAAAGGGAGTTCAGTTTATGAGAGTGGGTCACAGATCTAGGAAAGACTGACCAGGATGTAAAAATAAAAGGCATCTGTCTTGGCCAGGCTTCTTGAAGGCTTTGCCAAGGAGATTGGGACATAGGACACAGATGCCTGCAGATTTGGGAAATTTTCCCAGCAACTTCTCAACCCTCCCTTCCCCCAGATAGCTTTAGCATGACCTCGAGCTTGAGGAAAATTGTAGAAGTGAGAAGCAAAGAAAAAGAAGACAAGACTAAAGAGAAGAGGTTCAATTGTACAAAAAAAAAGGTGGAGAGGTGAAACATTGCATCTAAAAGCCTTAGTTTCCCCCATCTGGTTTAGGAGCTTGTTGAGTTGTTCAAGGCTTGGGTTGTCTCAACTCTGTATTGATCTGATCTGAGAATATTCTATGCCCATTGGTGAGAAATTGGAATTTCTTGCTGGAACCACTGGAAATTTTCTTTAATGCTTTCTAGGAGAGAGCATCTCTGTTAGCACTTATATTTGCTAACCTACTCTCCTCCTCCACTTCTCTAGGGGAAGATGGCTAGTCATAGGCTCCTTTCCCTATCTTTTGTTATTCCCCATTCAACTGCTCTCCTTTGGACTTCTTCAATGCCCTTTAGAATCTCAGCATCCTACAAGATCACATCAACTCTGAAACTCAACAACTTCTCAGTTTCCCTTTCCCCTAGGGCCTTTCCCTTCCTTTGATTGGTGAGGGTGGACAATGTTGAACTCCTCACAGTTCTATTACCTAAAAAGGGCATCCATGGGAGCATTTCATCATTTCCCATCCATCAGTAATTCTCTGGACTTCATCACACCCCTATGCTGGGTATCTTTTAACCTCCCCATCCCATACTTTTTGGCTTTTAAAAAATATGTTGTTTGCTCTGATTAAACTGTAAGATCTTTGAAAAAAGGAGCTTTTTTTGTCTTTCTTTGTATCCTCAGCACTTAGTACAGTAATGGTGTATTAATCACAGTAGGTGATTTATAAATATTTATTGACTATAGGCAACAATATTGGCCATAGAACTGTCTTTATCTTCATCAGCAATATTGGAGTTTTGTGTTGTTTTGGGTAACTGCATAAAAAAAATAGCTACATTGTCTCTGTTCTTTGTATTTCATTGTAATCTATGGAGGAGATTGGGTGCACAGAGAGAAAATCCTGAAGTGAAGAGATTTGAGATTTATTTCTATAAAATCTAATATAGTACTACCAAAACAAGATTTATTGATGATGGATTTAAGAAGTTAAATATTAAGAGAAAAGAAAGAGTTTTTTTTGAGATAGAAGAAAAACAGTTATTGAGACCAAACACTCCTAGCCAGTCATTGGGACAAACAATCACTGAAGTGTTGGCAGTTATTTGACTTAGAAGCCTTCATTGGGCTTAAAAGGGAAAGCTTTACTTCTGAAAGTGAGTGGCTGCTAGAAAGGTGCCCAACAGAAGAAAGGAGGGAGGAACAATTTGTATGCATGTGCTCATTAGATCCCTGGCTTCAATGTGGTGATTGATCACTCATGCCATCTGGTGGCTTTGCAAAAATAAAATACTTATTTTAAAAGAAGTTAAAAAAAAACTACAACACTTAGAAATCTTCACCTAAACCCTAAGATACAGGTTGTGAGGTTAAAAATGGTTTGGCTAAATTTATGAGTTATAAAAAGGTTGTTGTGGTTGCTGTTTATAAAAATTAAAGTTAAACTATGAGTCAGTAGGCTGTTTAGTAGCTTTATTTACAGCAAGGTAGAGATATTAAAGTGGAAAATATAGGAAGGAGGTAGAAAATATCACCTAGCTAAAAATACCGTAAGTCCTAATCCTAGTGCCTACAGACTGTGAATGCAAATCCAAATGTGAATCTCATCAGTTGAAGAGAATGTCCCCAGTTAGGTGTTCCAACAACCAAAAACCAACAATGAAGAGACTAAGTAGCAAAGGGCTGTGAAAGCCAATTCCAACAGTTCTTTCACTGGTGGTGGATAGCATTTCCTCATAAATCTTTCTGGATTTTTACTGGATCATTGCATTTCTGAGAGCAGGCAAGTTTTCACAGATAAAAGTAGAAAAGTCATAGAAAGTGAAGGAAGGAGGAAGAGTAAGTTCAGGGTTCAGAACTTGATTCTAGACTTGTGGAATTTGAAGATAGAGGAAGAGGTGTTTTTTAGGCAGCTAGAAACACTGGTCTGGAAACCAGAAGAGATGGGAAGCCTGGAGATATAGATGTAGGATTCATAGGATCATAGATTTAGTATGGGAAGGAACCTTAGAGATAATTTAATTAAATGCCCTTATTACATATGAGAAACCTGAAGTGTATAGAGGTTGCTAATTATCCTAGGTCACATTGATATTAAGTGGTAGAATCAGGATTTGAAATTATATGATTTAACTTTAAAACCAGCACTCTTTCTAATGAGCCATATTCCCTCTAATTATCTGACTAGAGGTGTTATGGAATCTTTATTTCAGAAATCTTACAATCAAGGTAGTTTCATTTATTCAGCACTTCACATAGAGCTCCATAAGTGGCAAAAGACAACTAGCTCTAATACTTGCACAAAAAATTGGGTTAGCGAACTAGACAGTATCCATTATTATATTAGTGTCCTAGCTGAAACTCCAGTAAGAGGAAGACATATTTATTCCTCATCATAAATGCTCTGTTCCAGGGCTTCTGTGTCTTTAGTACTCAATCAGGTACCACACATTATATAATTCACTGACACAAGGCCTGAGTACACTTGCCTTCTTCCACTAAGATGTCCTCTCCTTTGGAATCATACTCACAGGCCTGGTTTAGGCCCATAAAATTCCTCTGGGCATTTACAACAACAGAGGAAAGCCAAAATTTTCTTCAGGGATCCCTGAAACACAAAAAATGAATCCAAATGGAAGTCCATAACAAATATTTAAGTGAAATCCTCTGGGTTTCTCAAAAATAGAGGAAACCTAAAATTTCCTCAGTGGTTCATTGTCATTACAAGGTCAAACCTATTTAAATTCTAAAGTCACACAACAATAATATATGCATGCTTACTTTGAGAAAAATCTAGAATGAAATAAGCTACAAAACTTGTAGTGCTTCCAAAAGGTATTAAACACTTGGAGATGATTACCTGAGAGTTTTAAACAAGCAGGAATACCCCATTCTGTGAATCTTCAGTCTATAAAAATCTCCTATTAAGGTAATTAGTCTTTTCTTCCATTTTTATCTAAAAAGTTAAATTAAATTAATTAATTAAAATATTTTTCTGTGGTTACATGATTCATGTTCTTTCTCTCCCCTCCTTCTTCCTGCCTCCCTTAGCCAATAAGCAATTCCACTAGGTTTTACATGTGCCATTGATCAAGACCCATTTCCATATTATTAATATTTGCATTTAAGTGATCGCTTTGAGTCTACATCCCCAGTTATATCCACATCGAACCATGTAATCAAGTAGTTTTCCTTCTGTGTTTTTACTCCCACAGTTCTTTCTCTGGATGTGGATAGCATTCTTTCTCGTAAGTCCCTCAGAATTGTCCTGGATTATTGCATTGCTGCTAGTAGAGAAGTCCATTATATTCTATTGTACCACAGTGTATCTGTCTCTGTGTACAATGTTCTCCTGCTTCTGCTCCTTTCGATCTGCATCTTTTCCTGGAGGTTGTTCCAGTTCACATGGAATTCCTCCAGTTCATTATTCCTTTCAGCACAGTAGTATTCCATCACCAACGAATACCACAATTTGTTTAGCCATTTCCCAATTGAAGGACATTCCCTCATTTTCCATTTTTTTTTGCCACCACAAAGAGCGTGGCTATAAATATTTTTGTACAAGTCTTTTTCCTTATTATCTCTTTGGGGTATAAACCCAGCAGTCATATGGCTGGATCAAAAGGCAGGTTGTCTTTTAAAGCCCTTTGTGCATAGTTCCAAATTGCCATCCAGAATGGTTGGATTAATTCACAATTCCACCAGCAATGAATTAATGTCCTAATTTAGGTAATTAGTCTTAAAATAAGTATTTACAAGTTAAGCATGAAAACATTACAGATACAAAATCTATATCTCTCTTACTTTTGTAACACATAATCAGAGTAAAATAATAGATACTGTACATAAGTGTTTAAACAAGCAAAAGTTTTAATAAAGAAATTGGTCTGATTTTAAGGAAATGCATCAGAAAAACTACCATACAGTTATAGTCTAAAACAAAAGAGAGAAAACAAATTCATCAATTTTCTCTAAGAGAGCTTGTAAACTAGGTGATCCATTTGAGAGAATCCCAGGTTGAGAATTTCTCTAGGGAGTCCTGGAAAATGTGATAGGTCCAAAATATGTTTTGGATGAGCCTCTACATGTAGTACATAGGCTCTGTGCTCTCTCAGAATCCACATCTAGATGAGCAAGTCTTATCCTCAGAGCTCCAGAGCAGAGCAATAGCTCATCCTCCTTTTATCAAGGTCCTAGTACTAATCCTGAGAAATTGGTGCTTTTCCCTTTACTATTATTCATGAGCCTCTATCCGGTTTCTCCCAAAATTATATTTCTCCCAATATAAATTCCCAGTGATTCCTACTATATTATTTTGACCAATTCATCTCTCCGTAACATCAATTCTTCCAGATGCCATTTCCTGAACATTAATGAATCAGTTAACATCTTTGACTTTTATAAAGGTAGAAAGTATACTGAGAAAGTATAGCAAGAACAGAAATATAATCTTCCCTCTATCTCCCCCTCAGAAATACCCAACCTGGTTAGTCTTCCTTCTACATACCCACATAATCTCTGAGTAGAATGGATCAAATTTAAAGTGGTTGCCACAAAGTATGCTCCCAATCAAATTCAGTTATGGATGTGGGATAGAGTGGCTCCTTGGTTTTTGGCACATCATGACTTGATTTCAAGGTTAATATGCTGCTAGGCTGGATCAAGCAAGAAGACAATATTGGTAAAGTACTTAGCACACTGCCTGGTACATAGTAGGCACTTAATAAATGCTTATTGTCTGATTGATTGAAGGACCCTTTGTTTTCTTAATATTGTACAGGATTTCTTTAGGTTACTTTACAATCTGACCCATTTTATAGTTTTGAAATTGAGCAGTAAGACTGACAATAAGTAGGTGTAATTTGCTTTAAAAGTGTTCTCCCCATTCGCCTTTCATTTCAGAATGCCAATGAGGATCTTAGATATGCAGCCGTAGCCTTTTCCTAGATAACTTTATGTTCTATATATTTTTGCCTGGAGGAGAGCAGGGTATTTGTTAAAATTGATCATCCAGTAGTTCAGACTGGCAGTGGGTTTCAGGCATGAAGGCTTCAGTTCTCTTTGTTGATGTTAAGAATTTTATTGTTATTGAGTGCAAATGTTATTTTAGTATAGTTGGAGACATTTGCTTGATAAAGGCAAAGCTTAATGTGCTTTTCTGGTGGAGCCATACAGTTTAAGGACATTTCTGTCAAGTGCTGGCGGTAGTAATGATGATGATGGGCTTGCTAGCTATTAAAATGAGCATAACCTTTCATTTAGGAATAAATGAAATTTGCAGGTGGTTATGTGGGAATTTCTCTGACAAGTTTATTTAGAATTTTGTTTTTTCAAACGGGATGTAGCCTTTCATTGCTTATTTTAAAATCACAAAGAAAGAGAAAACAGAAAATTCCACTTTTGGTAGTGAGACCTTTATAAATAGCATCATAATTGCTTCCAGTCCATACTTTGTAAGCAGAGTCTGCTATTGAGGGTAATATAAAATTGTTGATTTTCTTCGGTTCTCTGTATTTGGAGCTTTGTATTCAGAGTAGAGAACATTTTATGAGAAGATAGCAGGGCAGGCTTTAAACTAAAAAGCATGCATGCCTTTGATTTGCTAAAATGAAGAGAAAATGATTATGCAAACTTACAAAAAGTATTCTTTATTATTGTTGAGAAAATAACCCTTGTCCCACCATTTCCAATACTAATTTCTATTACTGGGTAAAACAGTACAGGTTTTGAGGTATAATGTCTATAATTAAGCATTGAACTATGTACTATATGAATTTGGATAGGGGCACAGCAGCAAAATTATCATTATCTTATCATTATCATTACCTAGCACTTTAAAGTTTGTCAAGGAAAGCAATCCTTTGAGATAAATGCTATTATTATCCTCATTGCACACATATAATTTATTGAAGGTAAGTGATTTGCCCAGGGCCACACAAACAGTAAGTGTCTGAAATGAGGTTCAAACACAGGTCTTCCTTGCTCCAAATTCACATTGTTTACACACTGTAGGAAATAAAATCTTTCTTTTCAGGGAAGTTGACCCTAGAAACCTTTTCAATTTTCTAGAAAGCTGAACTTGGGTGCCACCTCATAAAGGAAGCATATCCCTATCCTTTCAATTGTTAGCGCTGTCTCCTTTCTTAAAATATCATTTATCTATATATATACTGTATATGCCTTAGCAAAATATAAGCTTCTTGATAACAAGGAATATATGACTAGGTGGTGTCTTTGTATCCTTTGTACCTTGGAAAGTGTCTTGTACATAGATTTTTTAAATGTTTGATTTAAATAGAATAGAATGTCTATATACAAGTTTCCCTCCTCTTTATACATATGTATGCAAGCATCGTCAGTGTAAGGTTAAGGAGATGGTTTCTTGTATCATAAATTAGTGAGTCTATTATGCTGATAATGGATGAAACGTATTTAAAAAAATCAAAATAATCTAGGTTTTTTTTGGAAGAAAGCATGATTGTCTCATTTAAATTATCCCATTCATTTTCACCATAGGATACTTTTAAGTTTTTAATTTAAATTTAAAACAATGATTCTGTTAGTATTATGGAGATATTAGAGATGTTTACTAGGTAGTTTTTCCTAATGAACTTAGAATGATTTTTCTGCTACTCCCCATGACTTGATTGACAACTTTCCACTCTGAAGTTAAACATTTTCAATTAACCCATCAACAAGCATGTGTTAATTATCCACTATATGTTAGTCATTGTGCTAGGTACTAGGGACGCAAAAACTAAAAATGAAATAATTCCTACTCTCAGAGAACTTATATATAGTCAGGGGTGTTTATACACATGCATACTTGCATATATGTACATAAAGAATAAGTTTTCTCTGACAAAGGCCTCATTTCTCAAATATATAGAGAACTGAGGCATATTTATAAAAATAAAGTCATCCCCCAAATAGTAAATGGTCAAAGTATATGAACAGGCAGTTCTCAAATGAAGACATCAAAAACATCTTTACATATATGAAAAAAATGCTCCAAATCACTATTTATTAGAGAAATACAAATTAAAACAACTGTGGGATACCACTTCATACTTATTGTAATGGCTAATATGACAAAAAAAAAGAAAATGACAAATGCTGGAGAGAATGTGGGAAAATCAGAATATTAACACATTGTTGGTGGAGCTGTGAATTGCTAAAACCATTCCGGAGAGCAATTTGGAGGAATGCTCAAAAGGCTATAAAGCTGTGCATAACCTTTGACCCAGCAATACCACTACATATTCCAAAGATACCATAGATAAGGGGAAAGGACCTACATGTACAAAAATATTTATAGCTGCTGTCTTTATGGTAAAAAAAAATTAGAAACTGAAGTAATGTCCATCAATTGGGGAATGGATAAACAAGTTCTAGTATATGGAGTAATGGTACACTATTATACTAAGAGGAAGGATGAATGGGATGATTTCAGAAAACTTGTATTAACTGATTCAAAGTGGAGTGAGTAGAACCAGGAGAATATTGAATACAGTAACAGATATATTATATGATCAATTGTGAAGGCCTAAACTATTATTAGCAATGCAAGGACCCAAGGCAATCCCAAAGGACTCATGATGAAAAATGTTACCCACAGCCATTAGAAGGAACTTCCAGAGACTGAATGCACATCAAACCATAGCATGGTGTGGTATATGGGGTACTGGATTTACAGTCAGGAAGACCTAGGTTTATACCTCACCTTATGTACTTTAAAAATTGTGTGATTCTGGGTAAGTTAGTTTTCTCATTTGTAAAGTGAGAAGGATTGGACTTGATGGCCTCTAAGATCCCTTCCAGCTCTAAACTTATGAACTTGTCAGTCACTTAAGTTCCTCTGGGCCTCAACCTCCTCTGGTAAACTGGGGACAATTATCTCTGTACTACCTACCTCATAAGGTTCTTGTAAATTATGCCTGTAAAGGTCTTTGTAATCATAAAGCACTAATGTGAATGGAAGCTTCCAAGATGCATTTTTCTGTTTCCAGTAAGTTAGGAATAGTTAGAATATTGAGGACATTGTTATATACTGTTGTTTTTTGCTAATAAGACATTGCACATGGCAATGCCCACTGAAAGCAAATGCGTCACAAACATGCATCACAAGCTCACATTTTCAGGAAACTTTGGTTGAGGAAGTGTTGAAAGTTGAGGCAGGATTATTTTGGAAAGAGAAATTCTAATTTTGGATCCAGTCAAATCTCCATTCCTTCTTCCCACTCATTTGTTTTTGGTTGGGAAGTAACATACTTAGACTAAAAGGCAACCCTAAAAAATGTCTTAATTTGTTCCCCTCAGAAAAATAATATGAAAATTTCTCTTTCTAAAATTATCTAGGCTGGGAAAATGTTCCTTAGGAACATCAAAATATTGCTCATTTGTCTTTACACAGCTGAAAAGATACTTCCTGTTGCTAACTGTCATCATTTCCCTCAGGGCTTAGAATTGCCCTATCAACCAGATCTCTGGTTGTTGGGAATTAGGATTATCATACAGTCATTCATTCATTTTAAGATATTGGGGTTCAGAAATGTGTGTGACTATATATGACTGTGAAAAAACAAGTTTGAAGCTTCATTTCACACCCACCAGATTGGCAAAGATGACAAAAGATGAAAATGGCAAATGTTGGAGGAGTTGTGGGAGGACAGGAGTATTAATGCACTGTCATAAGAGTTATGAATTAGTTCAACCATCCTGAAAAACTATTTGGAACTGTACTCAAAAAGTTACTGAATTGTACATATCCTTTGAACTCTATTAGGTATAAATAGCGAGGGATGACTATCTATAACATGTTAAAAAGAACAGTGCCATTGACTACCCATAAAGTGTTTGTGAATGAAGTTCTTTGTAAGCCTTAAAGCACAACAGAAATGTATATAAAATGTATGTAATAATAATAACCACAATAATTAACATTTATATATCACTTTAAGATTCATGAAGTGGTAGGTTAATAAGAGTGTGGAAAAGGTTTATAAGAGAGTGGGAAGGGTTTATAAAGCCTTAAAATATATATAAATAATAAAATAAATATAATGTTGCTACTTCACAGATTTTCACCTATCATGGGGGTCTCTAGAATGTAACTCCCACGATAGGTGAGGGATCATTTTAATCACTTGAAATATGAGGAATCAGGCTCAGAAGGATTGCCAGATTTGCCCATGTTCAGAAAGTTAGCAAAGGTCAGACAGGCACTGTTTTTTTAAAATTTTTGTCTTTTTTTATATCTAGTGCTTCAGCATAGGACACTCCAAGGTTGGGAGCCCATCCATCAACACAGGCTCCAGAAGGTCTTTGAATCAATAGATAAAACCTAAAGCTAGGTGATTCAGTGCCATGTCTGGCTTGAAATCAGGAAGGCACCCTCCTGAGTTTAAATCTTGTTTTAGATACTTATTAGTTGTATAACCCTAAGCAAGCCACTTAACCTTTCAGTTTCCTCATATATAAAATGATCTGGAGAAGGAAATGGCAAACCACTCTAGTATCTTGCCAACCCCAAATGGGATCATGAAAAGTTGGACACACCTGATCAACAAGTTTCAGGATATTAAATGACACACCTTCCCAAACCCAAATACCGAAATTTTTTATTATGAAATTCTTTGTCTACTTTGCAGGTGTTTAATACATGTTACTTCAATTAAAGCAATTTTCCAGTAATCACAGCTAGCAAGTGACAGGGTAGGCATCTCTGTAACCCTAATTCAATGTTCTTTGTGTTATACCAGAGAATAGCCTAAGACAGTCTGAAGCTTGGTTGAAGTCATTCGTCCCTTGACTTGACAAAGCTTTCAGTGTTTTGATGTTATAGTGACACCACATTCCTAGGTTTGGCCTGAAATTCTGAGTCAGATAGGGTCAAGGACATCTCTTTGTTAAGTAATGTTTCCAGATGCCTTCTTGGCCTTTAACTCCCAATACACATTTGCAGGCTGAGATAACCAGATAGGGTCAAAATACATTTACACTCATTTGTCTGATCCATTCAGACATTCTAAATCCTATGGAATGTCCAATAAAAATATTTAAATAGATAGTTGTCTACCAGTCCAGTTCTAGATGGCTTCTGTTTTTTTTTTTCCTTTTCCAGGGAAATTCCATTCAACAGACATCTAAGACTACCTCCTATGTGCAAAATTCTATGTTAGGCACTGGGTTACAGAGACAAAAATAGTCTCTCCCCTCAAGATGATTACCAGGAAATAACAAGGGTTCAAGCCTGATTGGTTTCAAGCCAGACTTATTTCTAAACATTCTACAAGAGGACTTTGGATAAGGTAGCTGGACCAAGCTCCAGCCTTGGGGAAGGAAAAATTCTGCCTGGAATTCCTCCATCACTTCTCTGTTATAAGACTGCTAGGTTGAATTAAATTTAAAGTTGATCTTCAGGGGTCAATATGCACAAATCTCAGTGGGTTCATGAGGACAGGCTCAGTAAATAACCAAGAGTCCATAGATAAACTAAAAAAGGTTCTTTTATTCAGCTGGTCAGGTAAATACCTATAAGGGAACATTTATAAGGAATATAGTGCAAAAAAGTATTTTTCTATAGACCACTTTTAGACAGCAAGCTTAGTTTGTGTGCTAGGAAACCTGGCCCACATTATATGCCTATGGCCTCAGCTCTGTGTCAAAAATTACAGGTTCTGTCATTGAAAATAAAAGTCAGAATTTGAAAGACAAGTATATTTTACTCCAGTACCTGCCAAGAAAATTCTTAATGTGGTCACAAGAGTCGTGACTGAAATGTCTGAACAATAAAAAGACTAGATTATTCCCAAGGTTCCTCCCATCTCTTAATCTAGGATACTTTAATTTTATGTCAAATGTTCAAACTTTAGCATTTGGTTTTATAGCCCTCTCCTCTTTGAGTCCCCAGTCCTTTTTGGTAGCCCTGAAAGTGGAGATGCACAAAAATAAGTCTTGTATTTTTCTTCAACAAGAAAATCCAGTGTTCCTGATTGTGTTAAACACTTGGTTCTGATCCAAGATGAATAGCATTCATTGATTAAGAGTTCCAGCAACCTTCTTTCTGTATATCTTACATGACCCAGGGAATAGGCACTATCAGAGGATGGTGTCAAATCATAGGATGTGTTTCTTCTGCTTGATGTTGAAATTTGGGAAACAAGGATGATGCTTTACTTCCTGGACCCTAAAGAAAACATTCATTTATGAGGATGCTCTAAGATTCCAATATTCCACTAAGAGCCAGAATCTATAGGGTAGGGCATGGGCTTTGAGAATAAAATGTCTCAGTAGGACTTTAGAGATTATCAGAGCAATTTGTCTCCCAGGGAATTAGCCAAGAGTATGAACTAACTTTGCCTGAGCTTCTCTCTGACTAGTTGAATCTAGAGCTCTAGGCTGATAAAACCTTTACTTTCTTTACAGAGACCTTGGGAGGTATGTATTAAGTGGGCAAGATTGGGGATCCAGATCACCTCATTTAAACCTGGAAGTCCCAGACTTCTCAATAAATCAAACTGAGTCCAGTGAACCCAGAGAGAGTATTCTACTATTCTCCATTTTCAGATTTTGCCAGTAGAGAGTGGACCAGTAACAAACAATGCATCCAGACAGGAGATGGGAGACACAATAAAGAAAAATGAGATGCACAGAGAAAAGGCAGCTTTTGAACTATACAAGGGCTGTGACTCCCAGAATCCAGCAGAAAACTACACATAAAGGAAACTTCATGAGGACTTCATAAAAGAAGAAAAATATTTCCATTAACCAAGAGATATGAGTTACCTCTTTGTCTGTTACACTCATGCTCACTCTTCTGATGAACCTGTATGTGCTTATCGGAAAATCAGATTTTGTGGAAAATGCTTTGTAGAAAATGTTATCACAATAAAACCCAATTCTAAAAGCTAATTAAGTCTGGCTGTTAATGTAAAACACAGTTGACGGGAACTTGTGAATAACAGTATTAGAAATCTTCAGGCCCTAAAAGGGTTGGCTTTCATTTATTATTCCCTTGAATCTTTTTTTTCAGCTGTTGACCACTTACTCTTCCTGCACAGTCTCATGTCTTTCATGACATCTTTATGCAGATAACTCCAGAATCTATGTATGCAGTTCTATTCTTTCTCCTGAGTTATAACCAAGCATCATCAACTGTCCTCTGGATGCTTTCACTTGTTTATCCTTTTGGCATATCAAGCTTGATGTAGCCCAGGCAGAATTCATTAAACTTATTATCTTAATCTTTAAATCTAACACTCTTTCACATTCCATTTCTATTGATTGCACCATCATCCTTCCAATTGCTTAGGTCCAGAAGCTTGGAGTTATGTCTAACTCTTCACTCTATCTGCCTTCCTTTCCCCTTAGTAATCATCTTTATCAATTCAATCAATCACCAAATATAGTTAATTCTCTGCCATTATTTCATATCTTTTCCCCTTATTCAGAACACATGACAAAAATCGTAGTTCAGACTTTCATTACACCTTCACTGGTCTATTTCAATAGTCTTTTCAGTCTCAACTCTGTCCTCTGCCAAGCTGGCTAAATAATCTTCATAGGTTTAGCCATGCCATTCCCTGAACAAAAATCTTCATATATTCCATTTTGTTTCTATGATAAATTTGAAATCCTTCATAATCTGTCTTTAGTATACCTTTCTAGACATATTTCACAGTACTCTTCTCACTCTTTCCATGTTTTAGCCAAACTGTCTACTTTATTATTCTGCAGATGAGAATTCTACCTTCCATTTCTGAGACCTTGCATTAGAAGTCTTCCATGCCTGGAAAACATTCTTTTCTCATCTCTGTTTCTTAGGGTCCCTAGCTTCATTCGAGTTCAGCTCATGTGCCACCTATTACATGAAACCTTTTTTTTTGATTTGCAGAGTTATGCATTCTCTCTCTCTCCTTCAATTATCTTATGTTACTTATCAATTTAAATATTGTATCTGCCTCAGTAAAATATAAGCACCTTGAGGACCAAAAAAATTTTGAGTTTTGTTATCTAGCAGAATGCTTTGGACATATTGCCATGCTTTTTGGGTTGGCCTGGATTTAATTGATAGATTATTTTCAGTGTTTATTTGTGTATAAAGTATGCAATGAAAGATATCTACTTTGAACAAATCTCCTTCCTGCACAAACTTTCAATCATCTCACTAATTCTTCTTGGAACTCTAAGAGTTCAATTAAGGTCTGGATAATTTCCAGTAAAAATTTGCAAACAAATCTTTAAAAGAAAATAAGACTTATAACTGCTTTATATTCAGTTGAAGTATGGTGAGGAGAACGTTCAAGTCCTCTTTGCTTACATCATTCTCTAGTTCAATCTGGATCAGTTCCTTATTTGGTAGAGGTGTCTATTTTTATGGGACTATGGACTCAGGGCCATTAGTTTCTATCTCCTGTACTATGATGATGTAAATCTATGGCATTGTTTCTCTTTAGTCAGAACCAATGTTTTGAAATTAATTGAAGTCATAGCTTCCATTCATCATTCACAGATGATGCTGGGATTTCCCCTGATATCAAGGACCAGTATTAGCCATAGTATGAAATAGCTAAATAGAGCTGTCCATAGAAAATGGGACCTGGAGTCAGGAAAACCTGCATTCAAATCTAGACCAAGTGCTAGGTAGCCATCTCTATGCTCTACTGTAAGACTTGACAGTGTTAACATCAGTATATCAATTTATTTATGAGTTTATATCTCAATGGGGACAAGACTTCCAAGTGCATCAGAAGTAAAATTTCTCCCAAAACATGGTTGATAAATGTTTTATAGTTTAAAGAAGATGCCCAGATCTTCAGGTTCATCTAAACTTCTGATAGTGATTTTGGAATAAATAGCCTTGAATGAAAAAGGGAGCTTCATCAGTAAAGTTACCTTTTCCCAATAATAGAATAAGATCTGGAATGGATCCTGGAGGCAATGGGCCTAATTTCCCTTCATTTTACAAGTGAGGAAACTAATGTTAAATGATTTGGTCAGGATCATATTGCTAGTAGATGTCTGATGTAGGATTTAAACTCAGATCTTCCTGATTCCAGGTCCAGTACCCTATCCACTGTCCCATTTTGCATATGAATTTTAAATCCTCTCATCTTTGTAGAGTCTTGCCCGTGATGAATGATTTTTTTCACTTCATAAAAATTCTAGTCTTTACTTATTGGTTTTCTCAATGTTCTTCCAACATCAATAGTCCATAACCCACTATAAAGGACTCAATAATGTCTCATACAGGTGTCAGTTTTCTCTTTGTTTTCTGAGGATTCTGTTTTGAAGCAATAGTTTATCAGTTCTTGGCATTTAAAAAAAGTTCAAGTATATTTTTTGCCTATTCTATTTCATTGTGTATTTGAATGATATTTGAAATGCTTTGCCTCCTCCACACTTATAGGTGCTATTGTGCCTAACAGTAAGGTGAGGGAATATATGTTTATGTAGTGCCTACTATTGTGCCAGGTACTGTGCTAAGTTGTTTTTGCATGTGCTATAACTGCTATTATTATAATTTTATCTTATACATATTCATATTAGATTTAGAAAATTAAAAAATTAAAATTTATCAATCACTTCTAAGTGCTACAAAATGACTTGCTTTAGAAATGCTATAATGGAAACATTTTATAATTGAGGAAACTGAAGAAAAGCTTGCTCAGGCACCCACAGCTAGGTGTTATGTGAGGCTGGATTTGAATATAGGTCTTCCTGACTCCAGGCCTAACACTAAATCTACTCTGCTACCAGCTGACTGTAAATGAAGCACATTTTTGCAGAACATTAACTTTTCCATGTTTCCTTGAAATACTATCTAGTGAGAGAATACTGCAGACTCCCAAACCACAAGACACAACGAAGATCAATGAAAACACGTATAATATGAAATCCAGAACACAATGGAAAGAAAACTAATTAATGGTGGAAAAATTAGCTCAATCTGGCTTCAGTTGGTTGAGGTTAGAAATTCTGAATCAACCTAGAGTTGATACCACCCTGCATAGTGTAGGAAAATATAAGTAACGGGGTCACTAGGGATATTAAAAATCAACTATGGGGTTTGTGGGAACACTCTCTGGGATGTAAGAGAGACTAAAACTGAACACTGAAGTCTTGTACAGCTACACCACTCCCAACTGAAAAAATAACAGCCAACTGTCACTCTGGCCAGAGGACTTGAATTAACTGACAAGGTAACAAGGTGAAATTGGGTTTTAATTAGAAACAACTAAAAGGAGGGATAGGAATGACTACTCTAAAATCTTAACACCTATTAACAAAACCCAAAGGGACAGGGAAGGACTTATTCAACTACACTAATCTAAGCTATCTAACTAACAGAGCCCAAGGAGCTATACCGGAGTCTTTGGGTTTCTGCCTCACACCTGGAACCTGCCAGGCTTGAGTACAGCTAGGGCTTTGTGGCTTTGGGATTCTCACTGCACTCCACTGATGATCTCTGGATGCCAGGAGCTACAGTTGTCTCAGGAACCAAGTAGAAAGGGGTTTGCTTGAAGCACTGTCCGCCAGAACTCAAACTACACCTCTTCTATTAGCTCTGTAGATCTTGTCCTTTACTTGATACCACACCACACAGGATCCCAGGGGAAAACAGGATGCAAGGTGTCCTTTGCTCTGAGGTCTCCCAGGCTGGCAACAGTTTTTGCCTACCACTAATGGAGTCCACACACAGAACACAGATAGACTTCCTCCTCCTTCATTCCAACCTGGAATTCCCAGCTCCAGCTCCTTCCTGCTAGGTACTTCCTAATCAATATATAATCAATACCTAATAACTAGCTAATCTAATCTTACTCATAACAATAGGATTCAATAACAGCTCATTGAGGTTTCCCTCTTAAAGTATTTGCAGCGAATTGGTTACAAGTATACAGATATGAGCATCGCTGTCATCAAATGATATCTTATTAAAATGATTACTTGACCCAATTAATTTGCACAGCATTTTCACTCCTATAGACTAGTTTTCATGAGAAATCCAACTTTTTATCTTGTAGTTTTCATCTTATTGACTCTTAATCCTCCAATTTTTTTTACTTTATCCTGAGTAATCACGTCTTAATGGTGCATTACAGCTCGTTTTCATCTTCAATCTAAATCCTTAATTATATTCCTATTTTCCATTATAGCACATCTGAGGCAAGTCATGTTGTAGCACTTATAGTTGCTTGATAATTCAAATTTTATTTTAATTTTCTCTTCATACTTACTTCCTTGGAGAAAGAGTGCTTCTAGGTAATTGGTTTGTGGTTTTTTTGTTGCAGAATTACTTACTGGCCCATATCCAGACATCTATCTAAAGGCCAGTTACCTGCTACTCTTCTCCTTATAAAGCTCACTTCAAGTGAAAGAGAGCCAAGTAGCTTTTAGAATATTTTTTTCTGGCATTATTAAAAAGTAGCCAAGGGAATGGAGCTGATTTTCCCTGTGCTTGATGTTTTTGAACTGCCTTGTGAAAAGGATAAAGAGACTAGATTTAATTATTAGAACATCATAGTCTTTGACTTTTGTTGTCATTATTGTGAGAGGAATATAGAGCTAGTTTTGGTTGTGAGATTTTGAATTATTTTCCTTCATTATGTCTCATAGGAAGGGAAGATGGCTTTCCAAAGGAACGACAACACACATTGGCCACAGGATTCCCTTTAAGTAAGTTGTTTTAATTTTTTATTTTATTAAATCATTTCTGACAAAGCCATGTTCACTAATTAAATTTATAACAGGATGCATGCTATTGGTAATATTTAATGCTAGTTTGATGTCATACTTTATCCCTATCATAGCATGTTAGTAGCACCCATATTTTTGACAGAAAAATGTGCAACTTATGTCTTCTACTCTTTTCCCACGTTCTCATTGCAGATCTTCTCCTTTGGCCTCCTCTAACCTTATCTCTAAGTTTCTTAGGGAATAACATGGAATTGAACAGGGCTTCATATAAAGTATTACAGATGGATTCAAAACCCAACTTTAATAGTACAAAGTGATTCTAACCCATATTTCTCTGCTTCTTTCTTTCACCTCCTCTCTTTTCCCTATGCCAGACTGTGTGTTAGTGGCAGATCTAGGACTTAACATTTCTCAGTCTCTAATCCTTGATTTTGAGCTTAGATTATTGAAGAAATATGGCAAACACTGAATTTGTATGTTCAAAGTTGAATGAAATGTTTTTTGAATTTGAGTCCATTCTTACAAAAGGATATTACTTTAGGGAATAATCCCATTTTTGCTATTTTTAGATAGGCTATTGCTAGCATAAAACAATGAAGCTTTGCATTTTTGAATAGGCTTAGAAACTTACTGTTCACACCCTAAAACAATCCTCAAATAGTCTTGATGGAATTGCACTGATAATTGAAAAGCAGATAGCACAGCATGTGGATTTCAAAGGTATACATCTCTGGAGGAAAAGTGCTTCAGGCCATTCCTGATGAAAAGCTCTTTATCAGCCTTATGTTGATAGATGAACATTTGAGTCTTGACATCTGGAGTTGATATAGAAGTTTGTGGTCACTATCTGGTTTGTTATTAGAAGGGAAGGTACAGATTTCATTTTCTCACCAAAAAATGATTCACTCACTTTCGTTCTCAAACAAATGGCATGTCTGTTTATGGCAGTGTGGTAATATAGTAATATTGTTAGGACAGAGTTTTTTAAAAGACATCTTTAGCTCTTTATTAAAGTCTGATGATGACTAAAATGAGGATTTTCATTCCCAGGACTTACCGGATATAAACTTATGTCACCAGTCTGAATTTTTGGCAACTTATTAATAGGGAAGCAATGTGGCCCAGTGGATAGAGATCTGCCCTTAGAGATACAGTGACCTGAATTCAAGTCCTGCCTCTGGTTTTTGCTGGCTGGATGATTCTGGTCAAGTTATTTAACCTCACAGTGCCTCCAGCATTGCTCCAAACTATAAATTTACTGGACAGTTACTGCATAAGTGAAGGGAATCTCAGTTGGACCACTTAACTTATCAGTAATGTCACTATAACACTGTTCTTGTAGTTCATGCTGTAGTGGCTTCGTGGTAAGGCTTAGCAGTAAGAGTCTTAAGAAAAGATTCTTTTGGTGTACCAGGTACTGATTTCATTGATATGGATTGGATGCAGACCTACAGGATGAAGGTGGTAGTGGCCATAGCCTTAATAATGATTTTGGTCCCATCTGCTACTTCATTGGTATAGGGATACAGACTGAACCTTGTAGCAAGAAAGAGCTGAGTTCAAGTTATACCTGTTATATATATTAACTCTGTGATCCTGGCAGGTTACTTAATCTCTTGATTCCACTGTCAACTTTCTAAGACACACATTATACTAAATTTTAGGCTATAAATATGTGGCATTATTGGAAGTTTTCAGCACAATTTTCTTACGTTTCATATGTTCAGCACTTGAAAGTGTTATAAAGAATAAGGGTAATCTTGGTTAAGGGAGGGATAAAGGTGATGAGGTGATTGGAGGAGGAATGAAGGGGATAGCTGAGTGTATGGATGAATGAAGTAAGTGGTATGCAGGAAGGTAAGGGAATGGATGGGAGTATAGGAAGGCAGCTCAAACAGGCTTATTCACTGAAGGCTGGAGACAGAGGTTATTGAGGGAATAGGCTGGGTTCTTCAGGCAGGGAAGATATCTCTGAGATATAAAAGGAGTTGGGCCAATCAGAAATATTTTAAATCTGGCTGGAGGGCTTCTCTTGTTAATTTCTAGAATCCCTTGAGGGAAGAGTCAAAGAGCTCCTCCCTGCCAGTGAAACTGATGGCTGCAGGAAATCTCGAGTAGGTACTTCCTGCCAAGATGGATGCCTGCGGTTCTCTCAAGAAATAAAAATAAAATAATTCCTTCCCTCTTCAGCCCTTGCCTTAATCTTCGATGCAATGATTCTCCAGAGGCTTTGAGTAGGTAACAAAGGGGATTTATTAATGTCAGGGATAATCAGAAGGAGAGAGAGGTTTAGGGTTTTGTAACAGCCACTAGGGAGAAAGCTGATGGTGGGAGAAGGGTCACAGGAGGGGGTTAGACTGAGAAAGGCCAGCTCTCCCAGTCAAGAAGGTTTGACTGTCTTTTGAAATAAAGTATTTATCAAATCATTAAATTAGGGATGGCTTGTTTTACTTGCCTACAGAAACTAAACCCATGATGGCAAACCACCAAGCCCACCCTTCCTCCCAGGGCCCAAAGGGAAATTCAGGGAAAATAGCAGAGATGTAATATGGAGAGATCAGGAAGAGGACCAGAGAAATCAGATAGGTCCAAATGTCCCAAAAGACAAAAACACAGCCCAAGGCAGAGCCAAAAAGCAAAGTCAACAGGCAAAGCCAAAGCCAGAAGGCCAAAAGCCCATGAGTTGGAACTTCAGCACTATTTATATCCTCAGGCTCAACTGACTTTCTGAAGATTCTAAAACCCTAACTGCCAGGGCTGCTTACAGTTGAACTTGCAAGAGCCAAAGGCTTCTATTAGCAACCCTGCATTACAAAAGAAATGTTCAAATTTGAGTGCTTCTATTGTTCAAAGTGAAAATATGTTACTACCTTACTGAATTCACTGATGGTCTTTGGACAGCTTAAAATTGAATGGGCAGAATGAAAAGGTAGGGAAATGATCATGATCAATAAACAACACCAATGTCAATTTCATTTTTGCATAACTTTAATTATTAAGAAATTTTCTATTAAACTGAGCCTAAATCTGCCTCTGAATTTGCAGCCATGGCTCCCAGTTTTGCTTTTTAAGAGCAGACTAAGTATGATCCCTCTTTCATGTGACAGTCCTTCAAGTAGTTAAGAGGAAGCTATCATGTTCTCCACATCTTTTCTTTTCCAGACTAACCATCTCTAAGTACCTTCAAAAGATTGTCCTTTTATTGCAATATCCTGACCTCAGTCACCATCCTTGTCAGTTTCCTTTGGGCATCCTTCAGTAGTACTCCAGTTATGATCTGACCAGTACAATAGCATTATCTTGCTAGTCACAGGCATGACATTTCTCTTAACTTAGCCCAAGATCACATTAGTATTGTCTTAGTTTGGCTTGTTTTTTGGCTTCTATATGTGAAGCTTTTAGTAAAATAAAACCACGAGATGTTTTTCACTTGAAATATTTGATAGGAATTCTTCCTTCAGTAGCTATTGCGGGTGTCTAACTCCCACAGGTCCAGGAAATCTTGGTGGTGGGATAGTGATGGGGTGTTAAGACAAATGAGAGATAGTCTGAATTTCAGCCAGGCAGGCATCATGAATACTGCTCTATTCTGCCTTGAGTAAGGTTGATTTTTATACACTTTCTTATATGCATTGAGATCACACATAATGTTGGCATGGAAATCCATTCTCATCCATCCTCACCATACATCTTTTCTTAGAGATAATGTATTAAGTCATACATTAACTTTGTTACAACTTTTCATTCTCCAGTAACTTTCAATATTTTTCAAAGTGTGTTTTGACATGTTTCCCAGGCAATGGGGTGGAGAGAGAACAGTTCAGGGATGTACTGGCCTTTACATGGAAAGCTATTTCTCCATTTTTCATCCATTGTAACACACCGAATCAGGGATCAGGAGTGGGGGTGGGGGGCTTATTGTTTCTGGTTTCTCATTACATAAGCTTCTGTGTATGGGAATGGAAAATTCAGGTGCATTTTGTTGGAGTTTAAAATCTTAAACATTAACTCATTATTTGCTGGTTTGTTATGAAGTGACTTTTAGGGGAATTTCTATATTACTACATGTAAAGGTGGGAATTTCCCAAGAGTCTGTAGGGGGCCTGTGAGGGTTCTAGTAACAGCCTTTATTATTCTTCTGATTTTCCCTGGGGCAGAGTAGGGATATTGATCACAATAATTCCAATGATAAGAAGTGTTAGTAAGAGAAGAGTCACACAGGGGTATCTGAGTGAGGGGTTTCCATCCTTCCTGAGGCTGTCATGCCCTTCCTTGTGGTCCCCCCATGACCATGTCAGACAGGGTGGGTTTTGATGGCCCCTGATAAGCTATAATGAGTCACTGGTGTTTTTTGAGTTGGTATGAACAGGGGTAGACCTCTTCTTTAGGAACCCTGAAACATTACGGTGGACCTTATTTTTTACCTGCTCACTTGTACCCTGTTTTGTTCCTGACACTTATTTCTCAGCTCAGAACCATGTATCTCTAAATTAATTATTGCTTGTTGCAAGAGCCATCTGATGCTTCTATTCTCTCCTTGAGAAGACCCAACCTGGTCATAGTATTTTTTAATACACAATTAGGGAGACTTCAACCTGGCAAATTCTAACTATTCCATCCAACCTTATTCCATGTATAGTTAATATACATCGCCTATACCTTCAAAGACATCACTGACAAAAGAATTGAACATAACAGGCCTGAAGATAGAGTCATGCGCCATACTACTAGATCCTGTCCTCCATTTTTATATTATTTATTAGTTAATATCTTTTGGATACAATTATTGATCCAATTCCAAATCTACCATACCCATAAAAATGGGTTGAGAGATTTTATTAAATGTTTTGTGTAGATCCAGGCATATTGGGTCCATTGTATTCTCCTCTCCTAAAAAAATATTTTTCCAGATTGTATGTTGATGTATTTTTTAAAACAATCATTTTCTGAAAATTTTGAGATCCATGTTCTTTCCGTCTCCCATCCCTTCCTTCTCCCCAAGATGGCAGGTTATATGTTATAGATTATATATATATATATATATATGTTATTACACAATGCATATTTCCTTGTTTGTCATGTTGTGAAAGACAAATATCATCACAGTATAGAAAAATTCATGAAGGAAATAAATTGCTACAATCTGTATTCAGACTTCAACTCCTTTTATGGTGGCAGATAGAATTTTTCATCATGAGTTGTCCTTAGGGTTGTCCTGGATCCTTGCATTTCTGATTATAGTTAATTCATTCACAGATGATTGCCATATAGATTATTGCTATGTATTCTCCTTCTAAGCATTAAAAAAAACCCTGTCTGAAAGGAAAATGAAGTTAGTTTGTTTTTGATGACTTGTATTAAATGAATCCACAATTTGGCTTGGAAATAAAGTAAAACTTACTCATCTACGGTTTATAAAATGGACATTATTTTCTTTTTAAAAAATTAGAATTACATTTGTTCATCTTCGGTCCTACTCTTTACAGGCTTTCAGAGAGTATAGCTAAGCCATTATATCTGCTAGTTCATTCAGAATTGTTTTTGTTTCAAAACCTGTTAATCATCTTTGTTCGGTTCTTGCTAGCCTGAAGGCACTCTTCTTGTGTAAGAGGGAAATAGGTTTTAAAGCATTTTGGAAGCTTAGACAGGCAGGCAGGAGCTGAGATTCTGACCTGGAACACAGTGCACTCTCTCAAAAAGGCAGTTGGGGTTTTGAAGGAGTTTGCTAGGGAAAAATATGAGTGAAATTGAATAATTTTTTCTTTCCTTCATAGTGCATCATTACCTCATACATTGTTTCTAACCTTTTTTTTTGCTCCCAACTTATCTAAAATATAATTCTGTTGACTTGAGCATTCATTATATGCCTTAGCTCATTCTAGGCTATATCATTTTTAGTATTATTTAGTATTAGTCTTAAAATACATTCTTGTCTTTTTTTGTTACCAATCTGCATTTGTTTCTATCATATATCTGTATATATATAAAACACACACACACACACACACATACATATATAAATTTCTTATTGGTCAACTCACATTTATTTGTACATAAACATATACACATATTATACACATAAATATAAGTCAACATATATGTATGTATATTGTATTTATGTGTATATATATATACATATATATATACTTATATGGGTCAATGTAGACACACACACACATACACACACACACACACACACACACGAATTGACAGGGTTAATGCTAATTGGTTTTTATCCAAAGGATTGGTTGATAAATCAAACAAACTTCATTTTGAGGAAACAAGTTTTATTATACGAAAATATAGAAACAGAATGGCTAGCATAGTAAGTAATTAAGGTAAGATAAGGAGGTAAGGATGTATGGTAAGAAAAGGTAGAAGGTGAAAGAGGAAAAGGTAAGAGTAAAAGGTGAATAGGGGGTTTTAGGAATGCTTTTTTATTTTGATTAATTGTTAAGGAAGTGGTCATTTGTTTGGGCAGTTGTCCTGTGCCTCCAGGGAACGGATGTCACTTTACCCTGGTCCACTTTGGTCTGTGTGACTTTACCTATGGTTCACTCTGTTTGCCCACTGCAGGCCTGGAGAACAATTCTCAATGTAAATGAGATGTTAATGATATGTTAAATACCCTGGATCAACTTAGATCACTTTTGCCTTATTCTATGTAGATTCAAAAAGAGGCAGTCATTATGGAATTGAGCATTGTTTGAAGCTAGTCCAGTGGCTGAGAAATTGAACCACTTTTACTTGCTTTCTAGAGACTCCCAACTAAGAACCTCAGTTATATTCAAAGATGGATGTAAGGAGTTTTCTCATAATTGTGAATCTAAACAATTCATATGTCTTATATGAAAGGTAGCCCCATCCTAATCAATTAGTTATTGTTTCTATGTTCTTTTAATTACGTACAGCTACTTGTCAGAGTTTATGTGACATTATAACCTGAATCATGAATGTGTTTGTCAACAAATTTCCAATATTCTCACAACAGCCTCTTTAGAGATCCCCCCCCACCTTTCTTCCTCATTTTACTCTTTGGAACTATCCATTTCATTTGAGACATCTTACCCTATGAATCCTTGAGTCATAAGATCCTAGTTAATTTTTTTCTCTAAACTCTTTGAAGTTTTTTTCTTTCCAAGGTCAAAGATATTTGGTATAGCTTCACAGATATGGACTCAAAAAGGGAACTCAGCTATCATGTATCCCTAATCCTAATCCTTCATATTTCAGATGAGGATAAAGAAGGCCAGGGAGATAAAGTTATTTTTCTGAGGTGATATTGATAGTAAGGTTTCATCAGACTCTTATTGTACATAATCCCCTTCCCTAACTATTTTGATTTAATACATCTAGAGTTAGAAGAGACATTAGAGGAACCTAATCTAACCCCTTCCAGTTATAGATGAGAAAACTGGGGATTGAAGAAATTCCCTTATAAGAGCCTTCCAAGGATCCTTATATAGTAAACATCAGATAAAGGAATTGATACCAAAACCATATTCTTTTCCCAGGATCCCGTAGCTAAGTATTTGAAGCAAGAATAAAATCCAGATTTATGTGACTCTGAGTCCAATACCCTCTACACAATTTTGTTGTTCAGTTGTTCATTCATGCACAGTTCCTTGTGACCCCATGGACCATAGCATACCTATCTCTTCTATCCTCCACAATATCCCCAAATCTTTCTAAGCTTATGTTAATTGCTTCTAGGACACTATCTTATTTTCTGCTATCTCCTTCTCCTTTTACTTTTAGTCTTATTCAATGATTCCTTTTATTAAGATCAAGTCTGGATTTGTCCTCCTTAACCATCTCAAACTCTAAGATGCTATGCTCACATTCATTCAAAGTTCTTATTGTTGTCACTCCTGTGCTGATTGAATGGTTGCTGAAATCACATTAAAAAAATCAACTTATGTGTAGTCTAAATGTAAGTTGGAAGCACTAAAATTCTTCTCAAAATCCCATTAAAATTCTGTCTAATTATTGAAATTTAAGTAGTTTAAATAGTTGTATAAAAATAGTATGTGGAACTTTTGTCAAAACAAACTTGAAATTCATAATATTTGGAAAGTTATATTTATCATAGGGAGAGAGTAAGCTTAATATGCCTTTTTACCCTTATCTCCAATCCCTTTCGTCATCTAATTAGTCACCATAATGTGACATTTTCTTCTCATTATACTCTGTTCTCTGGAGAATACAATCTTTCATTAGACTACTCATTCTGAATAAATAGGGAAAGAACTGAAAGAAGAAACAGGGACAGTAAGCAAGCTACATAATGTGTCCACACAAATTTCATCTTATGCAATGAGAAATGCTAATTACCTGCTAGAAATAATGTGGTGGGGATTAATGAAGTCAGTTAGCCCTCTGACAATATTTTTTAGAAGTCAATGTGTCCTAGAGAATTTGTTGCACATCTTGGGGAATTAGAGAAACAAGATGAAATAGTATTTAGATGATTCTTTTGATGCTTTTAAATAGATTGCTTTAAATGAAAAGTTATTTTAAAATATACTATAAATATTGATTTTCTACCTGCAAGAGTTGTCTTTCAATTGGCTTCTTTTGTAATGAGAGATTAATAGTATTTAAGATTCTTCTTAGCTTGTCCCTGAGAGCTTCAATCAACCCAGATAATCTCTTTACCACCTTCTGCTTCTAGTTCCACCCCCCTAAATAAACTTGATTAATAATCTTGGAAATCATTTAAGTGTTTCATCTGTGTTAGAGACAGATCATTGGGCCCCTACAATAGAAAACCAAAAGCAGAAATAGTGTATGTCTTCAGGGAGTTTACATTTTATACATACACTATAGACACAGAATAGATGGAGGGTATCCTTAGAGAAGAAGACACCCAAATTGTTTTGACTGGTAGATGCTATTCTATCAGCAGCCCTGTTTTGCATATCAGTGAAAATAAAGGCTCAAAGAGCTAAAACAGGAAGAGACTTTAGATACCACCTGTAATCATAGTCACCAACATTTATATAGAACTTTCTGGTTTACAAAGTGTTTTACATAAAAGGTTTGCCAAAAGTCTTAGGGAAGTTTTCAGCTTTAGCAGATTAAAACTCTACTACGATCTTTGGGGCATCCTGTATATTATTAGACCTCCAGTTCTGTGAGAGAGATGTTACGGTTATTCTCTATTTTAAAGATAAATGACCTGAGCCTTAGAGAGGTCAAATGAATCGATCTAGGCTGGAATCTGAGATAAGATTCATATTCAGGTCTTCCAGAGTCCAAGTACATCTCTACCACCCAGATGTCATTTAGTTCAGCATCTTTATTTTACATATGACAAAACTGAGACCTAGAGAGAGTAAGTTTAATTTAATTCTATAAAATTTTATTAAGCACCTACTTTGTCTGGAGATACAAAAAGAGGCAAAAAACCAATCCCTGCCTTCGAGGAGATAGCAATCTAATAGATGACAATCAAAGTCACACAAATTAAAAGCATCGAAGCCAGACTTGAACTTTACTCCTGATTCCACAGCCAGTTAACACCCCACTGTTCCAGGCTGTCTATTTGAGATGAATAGCTGGAAGGGAGAAAGAGCAGGGGAAATTCCAAAAGGGGAAGGGGTTGACTCACTGTTCTTTTAATATCAGTTTCATATATACCTCCAGGGATTCAGTTCTTTGGTCAGCTTGGATTACTCTTCAGCACTCTTGCTTCTCTAAATAGTTGTCTGATTATCTTTCTATTTTTTAAATGAAAAATATTATCTAATTAATTATTCTAGAATATTTTTCCATAGTTACATGATTCATGTGATTATCTTTCTACTACATAGGTACTGCCTCAACTCTTTTTCATAGCCATTTGTTCTATTTATTTAAGCCTTTTTTTCAGGTGATATTTAGGATAAAGCTTTAAAAACATGTTTTATTCTATTTTTTGTTTTGAACTTAAGACCACCAAATAAAGATTGTTTTTATCCTTAAATATGAAAGAACAGAAAAAGAAAAATGTAATGAAATAGTTGTTTAATCACGTCTAACTTTTTGTGATCCTATTTGGAGTTTTCTTGGTAAAGATGCTGGAATAGTTTGTCATTTTCTTCTATTTCTTTCTTACTTTCTTTTTTCTTTTTTTTAAAATTTCCTTTTTTTTAGAAAAAAAATTTTCCATGGTTACATGATTCATGTTCTTATTCACTCCTACACCCTCAACAGCATCCCCCCTAACCCCCCGTAGCTGATGGGCATTTCACTGGTTTCTTCATGTGTGATAGAACAAGACCTATTTCCATATTATTGATAGTTGTACTAGGGTGGTCATTTAGAGTTTACTTCCCAAATCATGTCTGCATCAACCCATGTGTTTAAGCAGTTGTTTTTTTTCCATTCCTGTAGTTCTTCCTATGAATGTGGGTAGTGTTCTTTTCCATAAATCCCTCAGAATTGTTCTGGGTCATTGCATTGCTACTAGTACAGAAGTCCATTACATTTGATTTTACCACAGTGTATCAGTCTCTATGTACAATGTTCTTTTGGCTCTGCTCCTTTCACTCTGCATCAATTCCTGGAGGTCATTCCAGTTCACATGGAATTCCTCCAATTCATTATTCCTTTGAGCACAATAGTATTCCATCAACAATAGATACCACAATTTGTTCAGCCATTCCTCAATTGAAGGGCATACCTTCGTTTACCAATTTTTTTGCTACAACAAAGAGCGCAGCTATAAATATTTTTGTACAAGTCTTTTTATCTATGATCTCTTTGGGGTACAAACCCAGCAATGGTATGGCTGGATCAAAGGGCAGGCATTCTTTTATAGCCCTTTGTGCATAGTTCCAAATTGCCAGCCAGAATGGTTGAATCAATTCACAACTCCACCAGCAGCGCTTTAATGTCCCAATTTTGCCACATTCTCTCCAACATTCATTATTTCCCTCTGCTGTCATATTAGCCAATCTGTTAGGCATAAGGTGATACCTCAGAGTTGTTTTGATTTTCATTTCTCTAGTTATTAGAGATTTAGAACACTTTCTCATGTGCTTATTGATAGTTTTGATTTCTTTATCTGAAAATTTCCTATTCATGTCCCTTGCCCATTTATCAATTGGGGAATGGCTTGATTTTTTGTACAATTGATTTAGCTTCTTGTATATTTGAGCAATTAGACGTTTGTCAGTGTTTTTTGTTATAAAGATATTTTCCAGTTTGTTGGTTCCCTTCTGAGTTTGGTTGCATTATTTTTGTTTGTACAAAACCTTTTTAATTTAATGTAATCAAAGTTATTTTTGTAAATGTAAATGCAAACATTTTGTAAATTTTTCTAACTCTTGCCTGGATTTAAATTCTTTCCTTTTTCAGAGTTCTGACAAGTATACTATTCTGTGTTTGCCTAATTTACTTATAGTTTCCTTCTTAATATTCAAGTCATTCACCATTCTGAATTTATCTTGGTGTATGGTGTGAGATGTTGATTTAAACCTAATCTTTCCCATATTGTTTTCCAATTTTCCCAGCAGTTTTTCTCAAATAGTGGAATTTTGTCCTCAAAGTTGGGCCCTTTGAGTTTATCATAGACTGTCTTGCTGATGTCACTTATCCCAAGTCTATTCCACTGATCCTCCCTTCTCTCTCTTAGCCAGTACCATATTGTTTTGATGACCACTGCTTTATAGTATAGTTTAATATCTGTTACTGCTAGGCCACCTTCCTTCACTTTTTTCCCCCATTATTTCCCTTGATATCCTTGATCTTTTATTCTTCCAAATGAATGTTGTTGTAGTTTTTTCTAATTCTGTAAAAAGTTTCTTGGTAGTTTGATAGGTATAGCACTAAATAAGTAAATTAATTTGGGTAGGATGGTCATTTTTATTATGTTAGCTTGTCTTACCCATGAGCAATCAATGTTTTTCCAATTGTTTAGATCTAGTTTTAATTGTTTGGAAAGTGTTTTGTAGTTGTGTCCATATAATTCCTGTGTTTGTTTTGGTAGATAGATTCCTAAGTATTTTATATTGTCTAGGTGATTTTAAATGATGTTTCTCTTTCTATCTCTTGCTGCTGTGATGTGTTGGTATCTCTGAGGTATCACCTCACACCTAGCAGATTGGCTAAAATGAAAGAAGGGGAGAGTAATGAATGTTGGAGGGGATGTGGCAAAATTGGGACATTAATGCATTGCTGGTGGAGTTGTGAAATGATCCAGCCATTCTGGCTGGCAATATGGAACATGCTCAAAGGGCTATAAAAGAATGCCTGCCCTTTGATCCAGCCATACCATTGTTGGGCTTGAACCCCAAAGAGAACATAGATAAACAGACTTGTATGAAAATATTTATAGCTGCGCTTTTTGTAGTGGCAAAGAACTGGAAAAGGAGGGGATGTCCTTCAATTGGGGAATGGCTGAAGAAATTGTGGTATATGCTGGTGATGGAATATTATTGTGCTAAAAGGAATAATAAACTGGAGGAATTCCGTGTGAATTGGAAAGACTTCCAGGAACTGATGCGGAGTGAAAGGAACAGAGCCAGAAGAACACTGTACACAGAGACTGATACACTGTGGTAAAATTGAATGTAATGGACTTCTATACCAGCAGCAATGCAATGACACAGGACAGCTCTGAGGGATTTATGGTAAAGAATGCTACCCATATTCAGAGGAAGAACTGCAGGAGAGGAAACATAGAAGATAAACAATTGCTTGAATGCATGGGTTGAGGTGGACATGATTGGGGATGTAGACTCGAAACAACCACACCAATTCAACTAACAACAATTTGGAAATAGGCCCTGAACAAGGACACATGTTACAACCAGTGGAAATGTGCGTCGGCCATGGGTGCGGGGGAAGAGCGGGGGGGGGGGGTGAAGGGGAAAGTAGAGGCATGAAGCATGTAACCATATTAAAAATGAATATTAATAAATGTTTTAAAAAATTGAAAATAAAATAACTATTGAACTAACAAATAAAACTAGGAACTGGTATTTTGAAAAAACAAAGTGGTTGGATCAGTTCATAGTTCCACCAAAAGTGTTTAAGTGACCCAATTTTTCCACATTAAATCATAATCTTAAAACTATTTTAAAATCTTGTTCATGTTTTATTTTGTAACATGGATAATATGGAAATAGGGTTTGTGTGACTTCACATGTATAATTGAAATCTATTGTTTTCCTTTTCAAAGAGGGTACAGGGGCCAAATGGAGGGAGAGAATTTAGAATTCAGAGTTTTAAAAAAATTGTTAAATTTATTTTACATATAGTTGGGAAATATTTTACAAAATAAAAGTAATTAAAAAAATAAATGATTTCTGGATTAAATTGAATTTGATATTAGATGATAGGTCATACTAGCCTTCTGAAATCACTTCCATGTCTGAGATATTAGAATTCTCTGACATGATGGTAAAATGAAGTTTTTCAAGTATATGAAAGTTATTTACCAATTCTCCATTTTTAATAAGTAAAGAAAAAAGTAGGAAACTTGATTTACTCCCTTTCAACTCTAACATTCCATGAGAATAAGAAATGAACTTAAAGTTTATAGCAGGGAGAAAGTTGTTTTACAGCAAAAGTGAATAGTTGAAAGTGAACTTCCATAAACTTCAGCCCACAGATATTTGAAGATGTTTTATTTTTTATCATGAACTGAAAAAATCAAGTTTCCATTCTAAAAATAAACTTCTGTAAAATCTGTTTACAGTCTTAATATATACAATACTATTCCCATTAATACAAATTGTACATGGATAAAAAGTTGAATTAAAATAAATTGAGACAATAATATTTTACTAGTAGAGGGGGAAAATCAACAAAAAGGGAATGCTGAATCTTTGTATTCAAGATCCATTCTAATATAACTTAGTATGAAAATATTTCACATCAAGAATTCCACACTTGAAAACTATTTTATGGTATTTAATATTACATTTATAAATGCTTTTAGGAAAGATAGATTTAGAAAATGTTTCTTAAATTTTATGAAATTATGCCAAAGTGCCAAATTACAAATAGGATTACAAATACAAATTAGGAGTGAAATAATGCTTGAAAGTAGTTGCAATGTTAGTTTTCCCCTTGGACTATTCTATATTTCTCTTCCTAAAGCTCTTCTACATTTACATTCCTCTCAATAAGAGTTCATAAGGTCATAAAAATAAATATTTAGAAGGATGTTAGGACTTTGGGATTTTCTGTAAGTAATAGCAGTGATCACACACACTTTGACTCTGTTATAAAATCTCAGGAGAAAGCTGTACGGTATTTCAGAATCCAAAAGTATGTGAAGAAAACATGGAACATACAAATTTATGTTGTGAAGTGTTTGGCTGCCTTTTTAAATATACATATCTTTAAATTTTCTTTTTCTATTCTCTAGAATT
Organism: Gracilinanus agilis; assembly: GCF_016433145.1. Classification (NCBI taxonomy): domain Eukaryota; kingdom Metazoa; phylum Chordata; class Mammalia; order Didelphimorphia; family Didelphidae; genus Gracilinanus; species Gracilinanus agilis. The sequence goes on along the minus strand of NC_058132.1, from coordinate 181,057,403 downwards.
CTTTATTAAGATAAAATTGATGTGAATTTGTTCAAATTTCAGATCTAGGACCTGTTAAATACAAATGTTTTGATTTCTAATAAAGAAGGACACTTTTTTTGGTTGTAATTCAGGGAGCATGTGTTTTTGATGAATAGCTTTAAATCCATCTTCCTGTTCTTTTCTCTTGTCCCTTAGGCTATCAGAATACACAAAATTATGTTTGAGTTCTTACATCATCTAAGATAGAAGCTGTTGCTTTTGATACCAGAATTACTTTGTTGGGTTAAGCAACCCATTCGGGCAGTAGTCAGTGCAAAAATCTGCAGAAGTCAACATTCTTTTAGTTTTAGATTGTAAGAGGGTGAGTTTAGGGGATGGGACTATATGGTTCAGATGGGGTCAGTACCAGAAGATTACTGGTTTGGGAAGGTCAACCAAACCTAATGCAGGCAGAGCCAGACACCAAGATGATATACACTGACCACTCAGTAACAGGGATGAATGGGTTATTTATTTTAACAGGGAAAGGTTAATTAGAATTTGGGTAACCCTAATCTAATGTCAACTACCTAAACTTCCCCCTTCATGGGAAGTCTTCACAGGAATTGATCCCTTCACTGGTCTCCCTAACAGTCTAATAGATCCCAGTCCCTAAGCTGGATTAATTTACAGTAAACCAAACCCCGCTTTTGATGGTATAGGGAAGTGGTCTATGGCAGGTTATCTGAGTCTAGGGAAAAGATCTTGCATCCATAAGGACTCCAGACCTGATCTTGTAGACAGCTGGTCCAAAAGACTCAGGATCACACCAGGAACTCAGTAGATCACAGCAAGTAGCAGGTAAGCAGGTAGGATGGGAGACTAAAGCAGCATAGACACCAAGGGAAGCAGCCAGTCTTCTCCAGGCCAAACCAGAGAAAGACCCAGTTCAAACCCTAGTTAACTGCCTGAACCCATTTACTTCCTAAATTCCAGAATCTTTATCCTCCTGCCACTCTCCCTTGTAGATCTGACATACTAAAATCTTCCTTATAACAAGACAGATGTGGGTAATTCAAACTATGAAATAAGAAAAGATCATGCATGTTGGTCTTTGATTTTTTTTTCATGGGTGGATAGTAAAGGTAATTGAATATGAACAAGGGCATTTCTATCACAATATTTCCATACTTACTATTTAATAGTCAAATATTTAATCCTACTCTAGCATAAAAAATCTATTTTACTTGGTGAAGATGAACCTGAAATGAAAGTGACTTTTCTCACTAAACTTATGGGTTCATGACCATTCTTGAAGGAAAAAGTTAGTTAACTTAAAAGATAACAACTACCCCCTCCACAATAACAACAGAACTGTTCCTACATGATTTCAGGGCTTCTAATTGTGTAATTATTAAAGAATATCTTCGTTAAAAGAGTGTGGTGACCAGATAGTGAGAAATCAATTATTGTGGAAATGAGATATGAGTTTTAATATTGCCTTGATTTCTTTCAAGATGTGTTATCATGAGAAAGCTACTCAATCTTTACGAGTCTCTTGTTTACTAATTTGGAAAATGGTGATAATATATAGCTTAAAATGTTACTGTATGATCAAATAAGATTATATATATATGTATATACACATAGATGCACATATATGATCCTTTGTAAATATCAAAGTATTAAGTATAAGAAATGTTGGATATAATTTGGATTTGCCTTACTTTAATTATGGACTCCACAAGAACAATAGATTTTAACTCTAAAGGTCTCATGAAGATCTAAACCGAATCTCTCCCATATTGTTTTCCAATTTTCCCAGCAGTTTTTGTCATAGAGTGGATTTTTTGTCCCCAAAGTTGGGCCCTTTGGGTTTATCATAGACTGTCTTGCTGACGGCATTTACCCCAAGTCTATTCTATTGATCCTCTCTTCTGTCTCTTAGCCAAATACCATATTGTTTTGATGACCACTGCTTTATAATATAGTTTAATATCTGGTACTGCTAGGCCACATTCCTTCATGTTTTTTTTTCATTATTTCCCTTGATATTCTTGATCTTTTGTTTTCCAAAAGAACTTTGTTATAGTTTTTTTTTCTAATTCTGTAAAAAAGTTTCTTGGTAGTTTAATAGGAATGGCATTAAATAAATAAATTAATTTGGGTAGAATGGTCATTTTTATCATGTTAGCTCGTCCTACCCATGAGCACTCAATGTTTTTCCAATTGTTTAAATCTAGTTTTAATTGTTTGGACAGTGCTTTGTGTTTGTATAATTCCTGTGTTTGTTTTGGAAGATAGATTCCTAAGAATTTTATATTGTGTAGGGTGATTTTAAATGGTGTTTCTCTTTCTACCTCTTGCTGTTGTGCTGTGTTGGAAATATATAGAAATGCTGATGATTTATGTACATTTATTTTGTATCCTGCAACTTTGGTAAAGTTCTTGATTATTTCTACTAGTTTTTTAATTGATTCTCTAGGATTGTTTAAGTAGACCATCATATCATCTGCAGAGTGAGAGCTTAGTCTTCTCATTGCCTATTTCAATACCTTTATTTCCTTTTTCTTTTCTAATTGCTACTGCTAGTGTTTCTAGTACAATGTTAAATAATAGAGGTGATAATGGGCATCCTTGTTTCACACCTGATCTTATTGGGAATGCTTTTTTTCTCTCTGCATCAATTCCTGGAGGTCATTCCAGTTCACATGGAATTCCTCCAGTTTATTATTCCTTTGAACACAATAGTATTCCATCATCAACAGATACCACAATTTGTTATGGGAGAGATTAGGTTTAGATCAACATCTCACACCCTACACCAAGATAAATTCAGAGTAGGTGAATGACTTGAATATAAAGAAGGAAACTATAAGAAAACTAGGCAAACACAGAATAGTATACTTGTCATATCTCTGGGAAAGGAAAGATTTAAAAACCAAACAAGAGTTAGAAAAAATTCCACAATGTAAAAAAAATAATTTTGATTACATTAAATTAAAAAAATTTCAATTACATTAAATTAAAAAGGTTTTGTAGGGACAGCTGGGTAGCTCAGTGGATTGATAATCAGGCCTAGAGATGGGAGGTCCTAGGTTCAAATCTGGCCTCAGACACTTCCTAGCTGTGTGACCCTGGGCAAGTCACTTGACCCTCATTGCCTACCATTACCACTCTTCTAACTAGGAGACAATACACAGAAGTTAAGTGTTTTTTAAAAAAAGGTTTTGTACATTAAATTAAAAAGATTTTGTTAATTAAATTAAAAAAACCAATGCAACTAAAACAAGAAGGGAAACAACAAACTGAGAAAAAAATCTTTATAACAAAAAACTCTGACATAGGTCTAATTACTCAAATATACAAGGAGCTAAGTCAATTGTACAAAAAATCAGGCCATTCTCCATTTGATAAATGGGCAAGGGACATGAATAGGCAATTTTCAGATAAAGAAATCAAAACTATCAATAAGCACATGAGAAAGTGTTCTAAATCTCTAATAATTAGAGAAATGCAAATCAAAACAACTCTGAGGTATCACCTCACACCCAGAAGACTGGCTAAAGTGATAGCAGGGGAGAATAATGAATGTTGGAGGGAATGTGACAAAATTAGGACATTAATGCATTGCTGATAAAGTTATGAATTGATCCAACCAGTCAGGATGGCAATTTGGAACTATGCCCAAAGAACACTAAAAGAATGCCTGCCCTTTGATCCATCCATACCATTGTTGGGTTTGTACCCCAAAGAGATCATAGATAAAAAAGACTTGTACAAAAATATTTATAGCTGCGCTCTTTATGGAGAAAAAAACTGGAAAACGAGGATATGCCCTTCAATTGGGGAATGGCTGAACAAATTTTGGTTTATGTTGTTGATGGAATACTACTGTGCTCTAAGGAATTATAAACTGGAGGAATTCCATGTGAACTGGAAAGACCTCCAGGAATTGATGCAGAATGAAAGAAGCAGAACCAGGAGAACTTTGTACAGAGAGACTGATACACTGTGGCAAAATAAAATGTAATGGACTTCTGTACTAGCAGCAATGCAATGACCCAGAACAATTCTGAGGGATTTATGGAAAAGAACACTACCCTCATTCAGAGGAAGAACTTCAATAGTGGAAACACAGGACAAAAACAACTGCTTGAATACATGGGTTGATGCGGACATGATTTGGGATGTAGACTCTTAATGAGCACCCTAGAACAATTATCAATAATATGGAAATAGATCTTGATTGATGACACATGAAGAAACCAGTGGGAATGCGCATTGGCTATGGGTGTTGAGAGGTGGGGGGAGAGAGAGCAAGAACACAAATCATGTAACCATAGAAAAAAAATTTTCTAAAAAGAAAATAAAAAAAATAAAGGTCTCATGATGAAAGATGCTATCTATCTCCAGGGAAAGAACTGATGGAGTCTGAATGTAGATTGAAGCATACCCTTTTTCACTTTATCTTCTTCATGAGTTTATTTTATATGTCCTTTGTTCTACAACATAACATATATGGAAATATGTTTCACATGATAGCATATGTATAACTTATATAAAATTGTTTACCATCTCAGAGAGTGGGGAGGGGCAGAAATTTGAAGAAGAGGGAGAGAATTTTGGGACTCCAAACATTAGAATACAAATGTTAAAAATTCCTTTTACCTTTAATTGGGAAAAAATATTGCTGAACTTTTAAAAAGAACAATAGGCCATATATAAGGGGCAATAATATATCATATGTCTGAAATAAAGGGGAGGCTTTCTTTTGTTGACAGGACAGGATACTTTAGTTTCAAATTACCTTCTGCATTTAAAAAAAAGCAGGAATCCCAATGAAGCTAGTAATTATATAATCTAGCAAGGAACAGAGAATATGGAAAATATAATTTGATTTTTAACTCCGAAGGGGAACTTTTAAAGACTTCAATGATGGAGGTGTATGACATTTTTGTTGGAATGCTCATGTAAGACCTGGCTAGAATAGAATTAATGTTCAACACAAGTAACACCATTAGCTGATACCACCAGCTCTGCTCCTGAATATGTTGCCTGGATGCTGAATCTCATCTTTTTTTTCTGGGGTTTTGCAAGAAAAGTCAGCAGGTTGATGTTGAGCTTAGACTGCAACTACATGGGTCTCATCATTCCACCATTATTCTAGACTTTATTGCTCACTGAATTTTCTTTTCTTTTTCTGCTGTTGAACACTGGGATAATGGGATCTCTCTCTCTCTCTCAATTTCTATTTTGATTATTGTATCTGCTGATGGGATTGGATTAAGAAATAACCCAGAGTGGGCAGCTGGGTAGCTCAGTGGATTGAGAGCCAGGCCTAGAGATGGGAGGTCCTAGGTTCAAATCTGACCTCAGACACTTCCCAGCTGTGTGACCCTGGGCAAGCCACTTGACCCCCATTGCCTACCCTTACCATTCTTCTGCCTTGGAGCCAATACACAGTATTGACTCCAAGATGGAAGGTAAGGGTTTAAAAAAAAAAGAAATAACCTAGATCAAACATCTGAGTGCAGATACCTGAGCCTTGAGAGTTAATGTTAGAAATTATTGACAGTAGAGTACAAACGTTATTTTAGATAGATTATATATTTGAATTGACTTAAACATTTACCCCCCAAACCTACATTTCAAGTATGGTACCAATCACCTATTTTTTTATTTTTAAACATTTTTGCTATGTTTGAGTTCCAAGATGTTTCCTCCTCTTTTTTCTACCTCCACACTAGAAAACATTTCACAAACACACACATCTGTACAATATATAATTCCATATATCAGTTATTTCTCTGGAGGTGGCTAGCATCCTTCTTCACAGGTTCTTTGTGGTAAATTTGATTATTCATATAACTAGTCATTAACATTTACTATTTGAACAATATTGCTATTACTATATACAATGTTTTCCTGATTCTCCTCATTCCATTACTCATTTCATGCAAGTCTTTCTGTGTGTTTTTCTAGAATCAATCTGCTTAGCATTTCTTACATTCTGTCTCAATCATATACCACTTACTCAGCCATTCTCCCATTAATGTACATTTTCTCATTGTCCAGTACTTTGCCACCATAAAAAGAGCTGCAATAATTTTTTGTAACATATAGATATTTTTCCTTTCCCCCTGATAACCTTAGGAAACATACCCTAGAGAGCTATTGGGGGGTAAAAGAGTATACTCAGTTTTATAACTCTGCATAATTCCAAATTATTCTAGAAAATGGTTGGATCAGTTCACAGTTCACCAATAGTGTATTAGTGTCCCAAAGCCAACTAATTGCCTGATGAATATCGGCATAATTCTTAAAACATTTTCTACATAATTGAAAACATGAGAGGAAACAACTGATAGAGAGCTGTTCCCTGTGTTCTGATAATGAAGGTTCAAATGTTATCTCTGAAACATCTTGGCTGTGTGACTGGGCAAATCACTTAACCTAATTTTTCTCGAAAAAACTCCCTAAGACTATTGGTTGAAAGAAAAAAAATGAATAAACAAAAAAAATCTCTGCTCATCTGCACTGACAGAAAAAATTCATACTCAAAAAGTTCACTATGTAAAGAAAACCATGGGTCTAGTTTAAAAAATAAGAAAGAAAACAGACACTTAAAATATGTGAGGGGAGGAAGAGACCAATAGGTTTTATTTTTCTGTGTTTTATAAGAACTTGATGAGTATATGCTCAAGTACTGAGGCCAGTCCAGCTCTTTTGAATAGGCAATAATGATGATGCTCTCTGGGACAAATTGTTATCAACATAAGAAGAATGAGTAACTGATTGCCAAACTTATGATATGGGATGTGCATACAGTTGCTAGGTAGCAGAAACAAACAGAAGCACAGTAATATGTGCTATTCTAGGAGGATACTGATTATTTGAAAAGAGATAGATCTAAAACCCAGATTAGTCAGATGGAAAAAAATCAGAAATCAAAGGAGTACAAAATTATAGATTGCATATTTTACTCTTACTTGTTACTCATTAGTTCTTATGCACTAATCATATTGGTGTTTCTAAAATCCATTTAATGCGTAAAGGAAGGTAAAACCTGTTGGTTTCCTCCTATGAGTTGGTTCACACAGTATTAAAAGGACGGATATGTATGCATACATTTTATTTCTACAGTATTTTTTATTTTTTTCTAGATTACATGTTGATACAATTTGCCATAATCGCTTTCTGACATTTTGCCATCCATGTTTTCTCCCTCCTTCCCAATCCTCCCTCCATAAGAAGGCAGGTAATATAATATAGATTAGACAAGTGTTATCATGCAATATATATTTCTGAGTTTATCATGTTATTAAAGAAAATATTGCCTTTACTAGACAAAAATCCATGGAGGAAATAAAGTGAAGAATGGCATATTTGATTCTGCATTTAGATTCCATTAGTTCCTTCTATGGAGGAGGTTAGCCTTTTACATAAGTCTCTTGGAGTTGTTTTATATCCTTACATGGCTGATAAGTCAAGATATTCACAGTTGATCGTTACCCATTATTGCTGTTAATGTGTTCAATGTTCTTTTGGTTCTGCTCACTTCACTTTGCATTACTTCACATAAGTCTTTCCAGGTTCTTTTTTGTGATCATCTTGTTCATCATGGCTTATGCCACAATCTTGTTCAGCCATTCCTGTTAAAAGAGGATTTTAGGATGTAATATGGGACTGAAGCTAGGGGTAATAGCTGGTAGGAATAGGAATAAGACAAGGCAAGGGATCCAAAGGTGGAGGTAATCAAGGGAATAGGTTAGGTAGTAGGAAATTAAGGCAATATGGTGGATGAGAAGGTACAATGACGAAGGTTAGTAGTTGAGGTGGTAGGAGAAATAAGGGAATGTCTGAGTTTAGGGAATATAACACTGAGGTACCAAGGGTTGCAAGGGAGAGGATGAGTTAATCTAAGGCAGGCAATAGCAGCAGGGAAACACAGACTGGATACTCAGGTTAGAGACAAAACACTGAAGGGAAATAGACTGAGCCCTTCAAGCAAAGGACACTTTACAGAGCCAGGCTGGAGCCAGCCAAGAACAGCTTGAAACTGACTTGAGGCTTTTAGTCAGTTTCACAGGAAGTGACTAGAAGGAAGTGTTGAAGTTACACTTCCTCCAAAATGGATACCTTCAGCTTCCCTCAAACTCCAGAGAGTGTGTTATTCCTCTCTCTCCTCCTCCCTCTCTTATTAATCAACTAATGAAGTAGCCAAAAGGTCTTGATTAAATACAAGCAGGGTTTATTATCTTCTAGGATAGATTGGCAGGGTAGAGGAATACAAGGTAGCCCTAACAGCCGCTTAGAGGAAGCTTCAGGTGGGAGAAGGGAAGCAGGAATGTGAGACTGAGTAGCCCTGTGTACTTCAGCCTCTAGAGGGTTTGTAATCAAAGGGGTAGGAAAGCTGGATACAATGATTCAATAAAGTAAATTTGCAACAAGGGTAAGCCCTATTTGACTAAGCTATCACAGATTTGAACTAACTATCAGATCTATTCTCCTATCCAAACTTCTCAGACAGTCAGGTAAGGAAAATGTAGGTGGGAATAAGGTAGGGTAGGGAGATTCAAATGAATTAGCTAAATTAACAATTTTAAAAGAAAAACTGCAAAATATAGGCCAGGTTTCAATCTAAAGAAGGAACTCAGATTGGCCCTGACACTCTCCATGAGTTCCCAGGACCAACTGTCCTCTTCCCAAGATTCTAAACTCCTTAACTGACAGAAGAACTCTGCAAAGCAGTTATGCCCCTTGTCTGTACCACATTTCCCAAATATAGGACATCCTTTCAGTTATCTAGTTCTTTGCCACCACAGAAATAGGTGCTAGGAATATTTTTGTACAAGTAGGTCCTTTCCCCCTACATTTGATCTTTTTGAGGTACAGACCTAGTAGTGTTATTACTGTGTTAAAGGGTATGCACCATTTGATGGCCCTTTAGGAATGATTCCAGATAGCTCTCCATGATGGTTGTATCATTTCACAGTTCTACCAACTGTATTAGTATTCCAATTTTTACATTTTCCTCTAACATTGGTAATTTTCTTTTTTTGTCATTTTAGCCAGTCTGATAGTTGTGAGGTGATAACTCAGAGTTGTTTTAATTTGCATTTCTCCATTCAGTAGTGATTTGGAGCATTTTTTCATATGACTAAGGATAGTTTTAATTTCTTCATCTGAGAATTGACTGTTCATATCTTTGACCATTTGTCAATTGGTGAATGTTTGGGATTCTTATAAATATTGCTCAGTTCCTTATATATTTGAGAAATTAAGCCTTTGTCAGAGACACTTGCTTTAAATTTTTTTCCAATTTGTTGTTTTCCTTTTAATCTTGGTTGTATTGGGTTTGTTTGTATGCGTACATTTAAAGATTATTTTTATTTATTTCATTATTTCCCAATTATATGTAAAAGAATTTTTAACAATTACTTTTTGAAATTTTGAATTTCTAATTTGCTCTCTTCTTCCTGCCTCTACACCCTCCTTGAAAAAATAAGCACTTTGTTTATCCATGTGAAATTATACCAAACATATTACCATGTTAGTCATGTTGAAAAAGAAAACAGAAACAAAGTAAAACAAGAGAAAGTTTTAAAAAGTATGCTTCAATCTGTATTTAGAGTTCATTAGTTCTCTATCTGGAAGTGAATAGCATTTTTCATCATAGATCCTTTGGAATTGTCTTCAATCATTGTCTTGATCAGAGTAGTTAGTTTTTTAGATTTGATCATCCTTACAATAATGTTCTTACTGTGTACAATGTTTTCCTGGTTCTGTTTACTTCATTTTGCATCAATTGACATAAGTCTTCTCAAGTTTTTCTGAAAACATTCTGCTTGTTATTTCTTATAGCACAATAGTATGCCATCACAATCATACCAAAATGAATTCAGCCATTCTTCAAATGATAAAAAGCCTCTGGATTTTTAATTCTTTGCCATCACAAAAAAGTTGCTATAAATATATATTTTTACAGGAAGGTCATTTCTCCTTTTCTTTGATCTCTTTGGGATACAGACATAACAGTGGTTTCACTGGGTGAAAGGGCATCCACAGTTCTATAGCCCTTTGAACATAGTTCCAAAACCAGATAGTTTGTATTGATTCACAACACCAACAGCAGTATATTAGTGTTCCAATTTTTCTGTCCTGTTGGCCAGTCTCAAAGTGTGAGATGTAATAAATGACCCAGAAGGCAATGGTAGAAGTGGGAGAGAGAGAGTGGTCAATGTGGTAACTCTTTCCACTCCATACCCCTGGGCCCAAATTACTGAGGAGAACTTTAAGGGAATATTATTCCAGTACTGGGCAACCTAGATAATTGTGCCAGCCTCCAAGAATTGAGGGGAAGGCTTCCCTACAAAAGGAGGTATATGGTTCCCCAATCTGATCTTGAATAAGTTTGGGGCTAAAAGAAGACTCTTCCTATGTCGGCTAATGGTAAAGCAGGTGGTTTGGCTCAAAGATGGAGTCAGCCAGAACAAGCTGTGGTTTTCCTCTCTCTTGTTGTCTCCCAGGCACTCAAGAATGCTATCTGGCTGCTAGTTGAATTTTATTGTTAACAATCAGGGTATTGTGGAAAGGGGAGAGGTCCAGAGGAATTGGGGGTGCCCTCTCTAATTACCCTAGAGTCCATCACTTAGGGAGGAACCAAGACAGTTCCAACCACTAAGCTTCTCGCCTCCCTTCCCCTTCTTTTCTTGTTCCTAATCTTCTATGATTATAGTTTTTGCCAAAAAGGGTTTCTCTAAAAGGATGGGTAAAGAATGAACGGAGTTTGAGAGATTTACTCCCAATGGAGTCCAAAACTCAGTTGACAGAATGATGTAGTCTTGAAGGATGAACAATTTCTCAATTGCTGTGAACTGGGAATCAGGATTTCAATTTCCAAGGGAAAAATCCCTGGGAAGGCCTTCAGTCGGATCAGAGCTGGTTTTTCTGCCCCCTCTCTCCTCCTAGCCCCTCAACTGAAGACCTTTCTTCCTCCTCTTCTTGGGAAAAATTCCCAGCATCCCCTGCTGGTTCTAACTGCCAACAACCATCTTCTCCTCCTTTGGTTCAACATTCTCTCCCCTCAAAATTTCATCCTTATGGAAGTAGTATTTTTAAATTTGCATTTCTTGAATCAATGTTGATTTAGAGCATTTTTTTTTCATGATGACTATTGGCAGCTTTGATTTCTTCTTTTGAAAACTCTCTGTTGACATCCTTTGACCATTTATCAACTGGGGAATTATTTTTGTGTTTATAAATTTGGCGTGGTTCTCTATATATTTGAGAAACGAGACTATAATCAGAGAATTCTGTTGCAAAATTTTTCCTCAGTTTCCTGTTTTTGTTCTAATTTTGGCTGCATTAATTTTGTGCAAAAGATTTTTAATTTCACATAGTCAAAATTATCTCTTTTACTTTTCATAATCTCTTCTATCTCTTGTTTGGTGGGAAACTCTTCTCTTATCCATAGATCTAACAGGTACATTTCCCCCTATTCCACTGATTTACTTATGAGATATCGCACTTTATGTTAAAATCATCTATCCATTTGATCATATCTTGATTTGTGGTATATGTAGGCATGCAAATTTTTATAATGAAATTTTGGCTTGAGATATTAATATTTTCCCAATGTATTTTCTGAAAGTAAGTTGAGGGGTGTAATAAGTATAGGCTGTAAAAGTTAAAAGCAGATTTGTGTAAGCATGTTAGGGAAAGCCTTTCCTGGAAGTCATGGACATTCTGAATAGAATGCAGTGGGTAGGGAGGAGAGTGCTGAGCAACAGACAGACTGTTGTGCTGTGAGGGGTTCAGAGCAGAAGTGTAATCTTTTGACCTGGGATCTTGGAGAGTGGTGAAGGTTGAAAAGGCAGAAGACATCAATCCTGCAAGTCAGCTCTGAGTAGGGAAGTGGCCTGTGATCTGGTGGACAGTTTGCAGACATCTCTCCCTACCTGGTTACTTTGGATCATCGGCTGTGGAGGAGTTGGTTCTTGGTATCCTGAAAACATCTCTGGAACAGTTGTGAGACCCCAAATTAATGCCCTCTTCCTCAGGTCCTTAGCCAAGCTGTCAAAACCTGGCAGTAGCCAGGTTGGCTAAGGAACTTACCCTTTTTGACTCCAGTCCTGGGCAGTTAGATATAGTTTCACCTAACCCCCTCTCCTATCCCCTCATATTACAATTAAACTGTTTCCCTGTGTGTTTTCTAGTACTTTAAAGTCCTCATTGAATGTATTTAACACTTTAAGGTTATTCCAGGCTGGGTGGGGCAGAGTGACAGTTAGTCAGGCTTAACTGCCACTTCTGTCAATGGTCATTCCCCTCATAGTTAAACCTGGTTCCCTGGCTTGTAAAGTCTTACCCATTGTCCCTTCCTGTCTCCTATCCACCCCACTGAACCCACAAATAATTTTTGAGTTTATTTCCCTGATTTTCCCAATAATAGGAGGAAGAGGGGAATCCAGTCAGAGATAACAAAAAAGTTTATTGTTTTTATGTAAACAGTAAGTACATACTGAGCATCTACCATGTACATGGCACTATGCTACATGTTGAGGATACAAAAGTCATTTAAAACATTTAAAAGAGTAAAGAGAAGAAAAACAAAAGATGAACTATTTAATTCCTATTTTTTTCTCTTCTACCAAGGACAATGGACAAACAAAAATGCAGGACAGGATATTGAAATACACAAGTAAGGAAAATAAAAGAAAGTGACTGTTTTCTTTGAGTTCTGATGGCCAGACTTGGATGAACTACTATACAGAGGATTGAAAGAATTTGTAGACTTTTTTTCTCTTTGTATTTCCAGTGTCTGGTATAATGCCTGGAATAAAATACTTGCTTAATAAATTCTTGGCTGCTGGGATGGCAGAACCTAACCATGATCTTTGGAATATCCCTGAGAAAGTATAAGGTGATTAGTTGTCAAATGTTTTACTGCTTTTCAAAATGGGAAAGAATGCAAATATTCTAAATAAACCAGTCATCTTAAATTTAATTCCTTGCAAAAGCTGCTAAGTGGAGTAATGAGTAGAAAACTGTATCCAGAGTCAAGAAGAATTGAGTTTAAATCTTGCCTTAGACAATTATTAGTTTCATGACCTTGGGCAAGCCATATAAGTTCTATGTTAAATAATCAATAGATTTGCTAAGAGCCTACTATGTGCTAAGCTTTGCACTAAGTGCTTGGAATTCAAAAAGAAACAAGAGACAGTAAAATGGGTATAATAAGAGCATCTATCTTTTGGTGTTGCTGTGGGGATAAGATTTAAAAAATACTTTACTTTAAATACTTAAAAATTAAATAATATTTTAAAAATGCTTTATGGCCTTTAAAACATTATGTAATCACAAGCTACTTACAAAATAATTTAGAGTATTAATTGTTAAAGTTTTTCACCCAAAGCAAAAAATTGCAATGAATAAAGATTGGTTAAATTCAATTCAGTAATTTGAGAGTAATGTATCAAGTTCTGGAGAAGATACAAAGTTTATATAAAACACACTTGCTCACCTCATGGAACTTTCTATCAAGTAGTGGAACAATTACACAAATAACTAATATATTCAGAGTTGAGGCAATTAGTTTGCACAGTGCATAGAGTGCTGGGCCTGGAGTCAAGAAGATGAGATCAATCTAGCTTCAGACACTTTTTTGTGTCATTCTGAAAAAGTTTTAAAATTTGTGTGCCACAGTTTTCTCAACTGTAAAATAAGGATAATACCTTTTCAAAGATTGTCTGTTTCAGATGAGAAGTTTGTAAATTGCTTAGTATACTGCCTGGTATTTTTCATTGCTTAATAGTTTTTCAATCATATTTGACTATTTGTGATCCCTTTTGGGATTTTATTGGCAAAGATACTAGAGTGGTTTGCCATTTCCTGTTCTATCTCATTTTATAGATGAGGAAAATAGAGGCAAAGAGGGTTAAGTGACTTTTCCATGGACACAACTAGTAAGTGTTTGAGGTCAGATTCAAACTCAGGTTTTCCTGACTGCAAGACCAAGGCTCTGTCCATTAGGCCACCTAGTTGTCCCTCCTGTTGCATAGTAGATGATTAATAAATACACAGTCCCTTCCCCCACATACATACAACATTTTAGAACATTGTTAAAGAAATGGTTTGGGAGCAAATAAAAAGGGAGATGATGGCTGCTAAAAATCAGCATAGCTTCATCAGACAAATCATGCCATGCTAAACTCTTTCCTTATTATATCAAAGTGGAAGATCAAAGAATTTTATAGACAGAAAGATGCTCAGAGACCATTTTAATTCAAGCCATGCCTAAATTGGAATCTAGTCTACAATTTCCTCCATAAATGGTCATCTAGCTTCTTCCTTAAGATCTCCAGTGACTGGGAGTTAACAAATCTCCCAAGTTGCCTATTTATGGATAGCTCTAATTTTTGGAAAATTTTCCTTCAACTGAATCATAATCACTGTCTCTCTAATTTATTCTTATTCTTAATTCCTGACTCTAGATTCAGAAGAAATAGGTTGCATGATAATCTTTCAAATACCCAGAGACAACTCCTAGAACTTCCTTCTTTTTTCCCTTATAAGTTTAACATTCTTAGTTCTTTCAACTGTCCATTTTATGGCAAGATCCCTAATCTCTCAACAATCCTTCAGTTCTTCTGGTTTGTCAAAGGCCTTCCTAAAATGTGGACTCTAGAACTGAGCATAATATTGCATATGTGGACTGACAAGAAAACTGTTCATCAAAACTGTCATTTCCCTTATTCTTGTTATTGTGACTCTCTTAATATAGTCTAAGTTTGCAGCAGGGAAATGCCATAGAAATAGTAAGCCTATTAAATTCTAGGCATGTAGCAAATTTTTGACTAAGTGTTGCTACATAGTGCTCATTAGTCACTATATTTATTAATATACTATTTGCCTTTTAAAAAGAACTAATTTTGACTTATTGACACAGTTTTAGCTAACATAAAACCAAAAAAATTAGCATTTGGATTAGAAACCTTACTAATTATTTAATTTTATTTAAGGTACAGTTTTATGATAGTACATTATTTTATACTCTCTACTTTAATCACTAGACATAGAAAAATATTTAGTTAAACTGAAAATCCTATCTAATAAAATGACACACATTTATGTATAAAAGAAGAAATAGTAGGCCTGTAATTTGGAAAGGCACTTGATGAAATTCACAAAATATTGGAATTGAGAGAGCCCTTAGAGCTTATACAGTCCAGTGCTCCTGAAAACTCCAGGTAGGCAAACACACTATCCAGAAGAGAGGGCCTTGCTGGCACTGGACTCAAGGAATTGAATATAGACAGCCAGAAGGTGGATAGAGGAGAAAGGCAGAGAAACACAGCGAAAATACTCCATCTTGTCCCCACTCCGTTTTCTCTTGAGGTTAGCCCCAGGGCTCATCAAGCTCTACAGAGCTCTATATCCTGGCTTAATCTGGATAGATAAGAAGTCTTCCGAGGGCAGAGAAACTCCAACACTCCTCCCCCATAGACTGCAGAGAAAGTAACTACAAACAAACTCCTGTTGCCAGCTGGGGGAAGAACTTTCATAAAAGCTCATTAAAACCATCAGCTTAACCTAATCAGTCAACAGAGCAGAGAAGGCACAGGAAGGAAAGAAGGAAAAAATATGAGTAAACAACAGAAAAAGAAAAAAGAAATTACAATTCACAGCTTCTTTCCAGGTAGTGAACAAAGAACAAATGAAATAGAAGATCAAGGAACTCCATGCAAAACCATAGAAACTTCAAAGAGTTGGACACAGGCTTTGGAAGAACTCAAAATTCAATTAACTCAAGAACTTAAAATTCAATTAATTCAAAAACTCAAAAAATTATCAAGAGGGGCTGAAGACAATTGTAAGAAGGAAATACATGAACTAAAACAAGAAAATAATGTCTTGAAGTCCAAAATTTACCAGTTTGAAAACAAAGCAGACAGTGAAAAATGACCTACAAAGAAAATCAGACCAGAAGGAGAATGATGACCAAAAAGCCAGGAATGAAATTCAGTCTTTAAAGATTAGAATTCAACAACTAGAAGCAAATAACTTCACAAGACAGCAAGAATATAATAAACAAAATCAAAAGAATGAAAAATTTGAGGAAAATTGAAGTACTTCATTGACAAAATCTCAGATCTGGTGAACAGATCTTGGAGAGATAATTTAAGAATCATTGATCTATCAGAATATCATGACAAAGCAAAAGCTTTGACATCATCCTAGAGGAAATTATCTAAGAAAACTGCCCTGACATTCTCAAACAGAGGGAAAAGTGGAAATTGAAAGAATCCACAGATCACCTTCTACATTTAATCCACAACTGACAACTCCCAGAAATATTATAGCCAAATTCAAAAACTACCAGAACAAGGAAAAATATTACAGGCTGCTAAGAAGAAATCATTCAGATACCAGTGAAGCACAGTTAGGATAACACAGGATCTGGCTGCATCTACATTGAAGGACTGGAAGGCATGGAATATAATATTCCTGAAAGCAAGGGAACTAGGTATACAACCAAGTATCATCTATCTAGCAAAACTGATTATATATATTCTTGCAGGGGAAAGTATGGTCATTCAATAAAACTGAAGACTTCCAAGCATTCATAAAGAAAAAAACAGACTTTAACAGAGAGTTTGCTGCCCAAACACAGAAGTCAAGAAAAATACCATGAGATAATTAAGAGAGGGGGAAAAATGAAACAAAACAAAAAAACCTTTTCTTTAAGGGATCTAATAATTTCAATTGATTTGTATTCCTATAAGAAAATTGGTAACTCTTAGAAATTGTTACTATTAACAGTATAGCTAAAAGAAGTATACTTAGAGGGAACAGTGACAAACTGTATAGGATGAAATGTTAATAAATATATCTACATATATGTACATATATGAATATATACACACACATATATGTATGTATGTATGAATATATATAAAACTAGAGGCAAAAAAGAAGATAATATTAAAAGAAATGGGAAAACAGACAAAATGAAGTAAATTTATATTCCATAAAGAAGCATGTGAGGCAAATAGGGGATAAGACCAGTACCCAGGAAGGGTAAAGAAGTTGGAGAGGAAATATTTAATTCTTAAGTGCAATGAAATTAACTTAAAGAGGGAAGAACAATCAGATCCACTGGGACAGAGAATTGATTCATGCCCTATTGAGAAGTAGAAGGATAACAAATGATCTGGTGGGGAGGGAAGCAATACAAGGGAGAGATAGGGCTGAGGGTAGCTTAAAAAGACCCTAAAGAGCAATAAGAGTGGAATAAGAAGGGTGGGGGGGGAGGGAAATACAATAAGGGAGGGGATTAGGGGAATTGATTAAAAATAAAACACTGGTATAGAAGGAAATAGTGAAAGAAGAAAGGGCAGGACAAGGAGAGAGAATCAAAATGTTGGGGAATACACAGCTGATAATTATAACTCTGAATGTAAATGGGATTAACTTGCCCATAAAAAGGAAGCAAATAGCAAAGTGGATTAGAAACCAACCATATGTTGTCTACAAGAAACACACGAGATAGGTAGACATACATAGAATAAAAATAAAAGGCCAGAGCAAAATCTATTGGGCTTCACCTGAGAAAAAGAAGGCATGCAATAATGATTTCTGACAAAGCCAAAGTAAAAATAGATCTGGTTAAAAGAGATAGGGAAGGTAACTAACTACATCACAATAAACAATGAAGAAATACTCAACATATATGCACCAAATGGTATAGCTTCTAAATTTCTAAAGGAGAAACTGACAGAGCTCAAGGTGGAAATAGATAATAAAACTATACTAGTAAGAGACCTGGACCTTCCCCTAACAGATCTAGATAAATCAAACCAAAAAATAAATAAGAAAGAGATAAGAGAGGTGAATAAAATCCTAGGAAAATTAGAGTTAATAGATACATGGAGAAAAATAAATAGGGACAAAAAGGAATACACCTTCTTTTTTTTTTTTTTTTAAACCCTTACCTTCCATCTTGGAGTCAATACTGTGTATTGGCTCCAAGGTAGAAGAGTGGTAAGGGTAGGCAATGGGGGTCAAGTGACTTGCCCAGGGTCACACAGCTGGGAAGTGTCTGAGGCCAGATTTGAACCTAGGACC
>NC_058132.1:181023668-181038810 GCF_016433145.1 Gracilinanus agilis | reverse complement strand
GATTATATTAAGCTAAAAAGCTTTTGTACAAACAAAAACAATGTAGTCAAAATCAGAAGGGAAACAACAAATTGGGAAAAAATCTTTATAACGAAAAACTCTGACAGGGGTCTAATTACTCAAATATATAAGGAGTTAAAGCAATTGTATAAAAAATCAAGCCATTCCCCAATTGATAACTGGGCAAGAGACATGAATAGGCAATTTTCAGGTAAAGAAATCAAAAGTATCAATAAGCACATGAGAAAGTGTTCCAAATCTCTAATAATTAGAGAAATGCAAATCAAAACAACTCTGAGGTATCACCTCACACCTAGCAGATTGGCTAAAATGAAAGAAGGGGAGACTAATGAATGTTGGAGGGGATGTGGCAAAATTGGGACACTGATGCATTGCTGGTGGAGTTGTGAACTGATCCAGCCATTCTGGCTGGCAATTTGGAATCACGCTCAAAGGGCTATAAAAGACTGCCTTCCCTTTGATCCAGCCATACCATTGCTGGGTTTGTACCCCAAAGAGATCATAGATAAACAGACTTGTACGAAAATATTCATAGCTGCGCTTTTTGTGGTGGCAACAAATTGGAAAAGGAGGGAATGCCCTTCAATTGGGGAATGGCTGAACAAACTGTGGTATATGCGGGTGATGGAATACTATTGTGCTAAAAGGAATAATAAACTGGAGAAGTTCCAGGCGGACTGGAGAGACCTCCGGGAACTGATGCAGAGCGAAAGGAGCAGAGCCAGAAGAACTCTATACACAGAGACTGATATACTGTGGTAAAATTGAATGTAATGGACCTCTGTACCAGCAGCAATACAATTACCCAGGACAATTCTGAGGGATTTATGGTAAAGATGCTGCCCACATTCAGAGGAAGGACTGCAGAAGAGGAAACATATAAGAAAAACAACTGCTTGAACGCATGGGTCAGGGTGGACATGACTGAGGGTGTAGACTCGAAACTACCACACCAATGCAACTACCAACAATTTGGAAATTGGTCTTGTTCAAGGACACATGACAAAACTAGTGGAAACGCGCATCGGCCAAGGGTGGGGGGGCGCGGGGGGGGGGCTGAAGGGGAAAGGGGAGCATGAATCATGTAACCACGTTAAAAATGAATATTAATAAATGTTAAAAAAAAAAAAAAAAAAAAAAAAAAAGTTTACCCATCACTGGTCTAGGGGATATCTTAAATTCAATATGTCCAAAACTGAAATGGTTCTCTTTCTCCCTAATGTCCACCTGCCCCACATACCTTTTCTATGAGTGTAGAGGGCAACACCAGTCTCCCAGGCCCTCAAGCTTGCCACCTAGATGTTATTTTGATCTCCTCACTATCTCTCACTCTTCATATCTAATCTGTTATCAAGATCTGTGGATTTCAACTTTGTAACATCTCTTGAATATGTCCCCTTCTCTCCTCTTGATTCTGCCATCACTTTGGTACAAAAGACCTTTATCACCTTATACCTGGACCAGTGCAATAGCCTGCCTGTGGGTTCATCTGCCTCAAATCTCTTCCCATTCTACTTCATCCTTTATTCAGGCACCAAAGGGTAAGTCTGATCATGCCAGTTCTTCCACCCCCATTCCCCTATATACTAAATAAACTCCAATGGTTCTCTATCACCTCTAGGATCAAATACAAAATCATCTGATAGTGTTCAAAAGCCCTTCATAATCTCACCCTCTCTCCTTCCTTGAGACAGCTAGATGGTACAGTGGATAGAGCACTGGTCCTAAAATCAGGAAAATCTGAATTCAAACCCAGCCTCAAACACTTACTAGCTATGTACCTCTGGGCAAGTCATTCAAACCCTTTTTGCCTCAGTTCCTCGTTTGTTAGATGTGGGTACCCTAGAGAAGGAAATGGCAAATCATTCCAATATCTTTGCCAAGAAAATCCCATGGACAAAGCCCTGAAATCACATAAAGTCTAACTTGACTCAACAACAATAACCTATTTTCCTCCTTCCTTTCCAGTCTTCTTACACCTTACTCCCTGCCATATACTCTTCGATCTAGTGACATTGGACTTCTTGCTGTTCTACAAGCCTAGAATGTTCTCCTTCCTCATCAGCCTTCTGGCTACCCTGGCTTCCTTTAAGTCCCAACTAAAATCCCAACTTCTACAGGAGAACTTTCCCAATCCCTCTTAATTCTAGTGCCCTTCTCTTTGTTAATTATTTCCTATATTCTTTATATTTCTATAATCTATATAGCTTGTTTGTACATATTTGTTTGCTTATTTCCTCACCACCTTAGATTGTGAACTCTTTGATGGCAGAGATTGTCTTTTGCCCCCTTTCCCCCTTGTTTCTTTGCCTAAATGCCTTAGTAGAGTGCCTGGCATATAGTAGACACTCAATAAATGTTTTTTGACTGACTGAGAATCTATTTTCCCACTATTATCCAATATACACTCTCTAATCAAGATAAATTTTTCTTCTTTCCATTTCCATATGCCTCCATGATTTTCCTCAGGTTGTCTCCTTCATCTCTGCCTGAAATATCTTCTTTCCCTTTTACCCATGAAAAGAATTGCAGAATGTCTATTGGAAGGATCACTATTGCCTTCTAGTCTAGCTCATACCAGAAAAAAAATTAATTCTCTCTACATCATGCCCCAACATCCAGCCTTTTCTTAAAGAATTCCTATGATGAGGAACACATTACCTCCTAAAGCAGTCAATTCCACTTTGGAATATCTCTTATTAATGAAAATTGACTTTTTCCATTCCCTTTAAATCTAAAGGCAAATGCTAACTTTCCTATAATCTTTCTTGATTCCTTTTGGCTAGTTACCATCTCTCCTTCAGCATCACTTCAGTGCTTTAGTTGATATCTTTCCAACAAACATATATTGAGTATTATAATTTTGTGTGTGTCCTACAGTCTTCCTAGAGTATAACCTTTCCTGAAGGCAGAAACTTATTTTTTGTCTAAGCTTGTAATTTCCCCAAGCATCAATTAGAATGCTAAGCAAATAGTGGGTGCTTAATAAGAACTTAATGAATGAAGGCAGTAAGCCATAATGCCAAACATAGCCTGTTTGCTCCAGTAAGAAGAGTAAATGATGGCCTGATTTCAAAGACTCACCCACTTTGTGCCTGGTTTAAGAAGTAAATATTTTCTTCTGTAATCAAAAGAGACATAATCAATCTTTCAGCAAATACCAATGTTGGGCATCAGCATTAATTACTGGTATTCAGAATGACTGGTTGTTTTGGACTAAAGTTAAGAGAATTTCCTACGAATACCACTAAACAAACTATGAGAGCTACTAAAATTTTTTAAAAATTACAGTGATAAATTGGAGCTGAGGGTCTCTTTAGGTCTAGTTTTCAGGCAGGATTAAAACTAAGCATCTATATGGATTTATAACTATCTTATTTCTGGTGGCCTCCATAGAAGTATTCCAATCTAGTAGTAGCTTGTCCCTATATTTAAAATGCTTACTATTAGGAAATTCTGTTTTATAATAACCTAAGGATTCCCCAGTATGATGTCTTTCCTTGATTCATCAGGACAAAGAGACAGTAATTATGCTGTGTGAAATAAACTATTTGTATATCCTAAGAAAATTATTAGAAATGGTTAGCTTTGTCTCCTATGGTATAAACTCCACAGCAAACTCCTTATATCTAAAAGATAGCTTGTAATCTTTTCCCCAAACTCTCCTTTCTTCCTAACTTCCCTCTGTCTCCTAAGGGTTAATGAACCTAGTCATCTTAGATAATCTTCTTCAACTCTTTCTTCTCCCTTATCCCATATATTCAATCAATTGCCAAATCTGGCTGACTTTACCTCCATTCTATGTCTCATATCCATCTTTTTCTCTCCACTCACACAAGTACCATGCTAGTTGAAGCCTCCATCACCTCTCACTTACATAATTTTAATAGCCTCTTCATTGCCTTTTCTGGGTTCAATCTCAGGACAGTGAGATGGCTCAATGTATAGAAGGCCAGTCCTGGAGTCAGGAAGACCTGAGTTCAAATTTGGCCTTGGATACTTATTATGTATATAACCCTGGGCAAGTCACTTAACCCTGTTTGCCTCAGTTTACTCATCTATAAAGTGAACTGGAAAATGGCAAACCACTCCAGTATCTTTGCTAAGAAAACCCCAAAAGGGGTCATGAAGAGCTAGACATGACTGAAAACTACTTGGACTTCTTCATTTTTCTCCCTTCCTTCCCTTCCTTCCTTCCTTCCTTCCTTCCTTCCTTCCTTCCTTCCTTCCTTCCTTCCTTCNCTTCCCTTCCTTCCTTCCTTCCTTCCTTCCTTCCTTCCTTCCTTCCTTCCTTCCTTCTTTCCTTTCTTTCTCCATGTGTCTTAGTCTCAATTCTAAGACAGAGGAGCAGCAAGGGCTAAACAATTGGAGTTTAAGTAGCTCAGGGTCACACAGCTAGGATGAGTCTGAAGCCAGATTTGAACCCAAGTCCTTTCTATTTCAGGTCTGGCTCTTTATCTTCTGTGCTACCTAGCTGCCCAGCTTCACTTTCCACAGTTATCAAGTTGTAGAGTCCCGAATGAGACATAAAATCTGACCAATAAGGTCCTAAACCTTATAATGCAGTCTGAAATCATTCTTTCCAATTGCCCCCTTTTTTTCTTTTTGAAATGGAGGGGAAAAAAAACAAACCTCAAAGTGTCTTTTTCATAGCGTTATTAAGCACTTCATTAGACTGGTCAGCATTCTTTTTTATCTCTCAGTCTGTCTGAATACACTCTGGAAGATTCAGGGAGCCATGAGTGAACTTTGTCAACAGGACACTGAATACACTCTGGAGAGGCAAAAAGCATCCCTGCCAGCATATTTTCATATTCCATTTGTACATTTGACCTTTTCTAAACATTTGACTGCCAAGTTCTGGTGTTAAAGAAGATATTGCATTCAAGCTGATGAATTCTCAATTCATAAAATCTTGTGTGTTTTGCCTTCTTTGGTATGTATACTTATTTAATGGGACAATAATGACTAACCATTATGGCAGAAAATATCATATAATGAAGCAGTGTGATTTTCTCAGAAACACTGATCTCTCTCCTCTCTTTCTGCCCTCTCCTATCGGGTAGCACACTTGAACTTGTTGGAAATACCATTTTCTTGTTTGTTCCCCTCACTAATGTGCATTCCTATTTTGCTCAGCTAAGCTGTCACTCTATCACTCCAGACCTCATTATACCTGCTAATGGGTCTACTTTTCTCTGTTACTGAGAATCTCATTTTCATCCCTAGAGGTACCTATCTAAAAGGCTAGACTGCTCATCAACCAAGCTTTTTCCACTTGTTGGCCACTAGAACTCTGTTAGCAGAAAGGGGGGAAACCCCTAAACCACCCATTGCTTTCTTTAATCTACTGCACAGTGCTGGATGTGAGATAGCAGTTGGGACAACTGCTAGGAAGCAATTGGATTGTTTTTATTCAGCTGCCTCTGGAGCCAGTGACCATGTTTAACTCTTCCATCTCCTTCTCTCCAGTCATATAGCCATCTTCATAGCCAGGACCACGCCATCATCTCTCATCTGGACTATTTCTAGAGCTTCCCAAATGAATTCCATCCCTCCATCCTGCACACAGCTGCCAAAGGGAAATGCTTACCATATCACTCCTTGTTTTATTAAAACTCCTATGGCTTCTTAATTCTTCTCAGTTCAAATTCAGACTTCTCTGGCTTTAAAACCCTTACCAATATGGCTCCACACTGTGTTTTTAGACCTAAATATTATTCCCCTTCTTTATCCTAGACAAAGAAGCCCTTCTCCAGTTCTTTGCACAAGACAATTGATCTTCTAACTCCATGAATTTTCACAGACTATCCCTCATGCTTTTAAGGCACTGCATTAAATTTAAGTAATTTAAATATAATTTAAACCTTATGTTCACTCCTTGGTTTCATTCAAAGATCAATTCCTTAGCTATTAATGTCTTCCACCCCCCAAAAAACAAACAACCACCCTTGTATTTATTCTTATACATTTTGCAAATACACCTAGTATGTATAGGTACAACCTTCCCTGATAGAATATAATCTTCTTGAAGGCAGGAACTGTGTCATTTTTCTCTTAAATCTCAGCACCCAACAGGTTGGCATTTCTCTTTCATCACATTCTATTTCTGTCCCAGCATCTGTCAAGGTACCTGGTATATAATAAGTGCTTAATAAATGTTTGTTAATGGGTTAGTTTGTTAAAATCATTTTCTATACTTCCCTTGGAGAATTTCTTTCTGGCCAAAAAAACCCTTGTCTTTCCCCACAATATCCTTGTGAGGTAGGAAATATCCATTGTCCAGGAAGAAGAAAAACATGAAAAATCAACTGACTTGTTTAAGGTCACACATCTGAAAAATATCCCAGCCAAGGAATCAAATCCAGATCTCCTGCATCCTACCCTTGTAACCTTTAAGTGAATCTTTGAATGAATAAGAATTTAAAAGCATTTATTAAGCACTCAGTGTGCACAAAAGTAAGGTCCTTCCTTTCAAAGAGTTCATGTTCAATAAACATTTATGAAGCACTTACTATGTGCCGGGCACTGTGCCGATGCCTGGAGATACAAAAAGAGGCAAAGACAGTTCTTGCTGTCACATACAAGAACAGTCGCATCCTAGACACATTTCCTCTAGGGCTCACCACTGGATCTGCTCCAGGCACCAGAATTCCTATTTACAGATATGCTTTAACTAAGATTTAGGGTACCCTGGAAAAGTTATAAGAAGCTTGAGTATCTGCAAGAGGATGTCGGATAGGAGATGGTTGAAGAGAGAACAAAGGATTATGGAATAGTGACATCTGCGGGGGGGATCAAGCATCCTGTGATAGCAGCATGGTGGGATTTTTCTTTGGAAGTAGCTCAGAGATGAACAGGGTACAAGAAGGATTTCATACTGGGAATAAGTGACAATGGGCAATACTCATTTTGGAATATTGGGGAATAGAAGTTTTCCATCAGAGGAAAGTCCCCAGCTCCCTTACAACTGAAACTTCTTCTGGCACCAATATACATGGCCACTATCATCCTCTGAGCCCCTAAAGTTGACACTTAAATTTAGACCAAAAAATGACCATATTGATTTCCTAGCCTGGGAGCCCCAACATGAAGACCCTATTCCTCTAGGATGGCTGCCTCTCTTTGTTAGCTAACCAGGCATACTTCATTTGGGCAGCAATCACAGCTTTGGAGCTGCCGAAGAGAGTTAAAAGAAAAATGCATTCATTTCTGTCCAAGAGAAAGCAGCCTTGAAAATGGTTGATTAGCCAAGGCCCTCATTTCCAAGAAAAGATTTCTGGTTTGAATTCTGCTACGATCAAATTGTGTTGTTGCTAAAGGCCTAACTGGTGACCCGATCAAATTTTTTTTAAACCCTTATCTTCCATAAAATCATGAGCCCCTGTCAAAGCAAAGGAAAAACCAAAAGTAAAAAGCAACCTTTGGGGGCAGCTGGGTAACTCAGTGGATTGAAAGCCAGGCCTAGAGATAGGAAGTCCTAGGTTCAAATCTGGCCTCAGATACTTTCTAGCTGTATGACCCTGAGCAAGTCACTTAACCCCCATTGCCTAGCCCTTACTACTCTTCTACCTCAGAACCAATAGGCAAGGGTTTAAAAAAAACACACAAAAAAAATCCTTTATAAATTTATTGGAACAGCAAACAAAACCAGCTCACTTTCCCTTTGCCCTTTCTCTCTGAAATCCACTTTAGTCTGCTAAGAGTAGAAACGATTTTGCATGGACCCATCTGGACGCCAGAGGTGTCTGAGGCTTAGGCAGGCAATTGATAAATGGAGCATTCCTTCAAGTGTTTTATGCAGCACATGAAACCCCGAAATGATGCAACACGAATCCAAAGCAGCACATTGTCCATAGCCTAGAAATGGGAGGCCATTGGAGATTAGCTACAGCTGAAATATAAATTTAAGTGGCATTACCTGGAATATGTGTGTCAAATCCCTTAAATTAAAAACATAATGGAATCTAATGACTGTGGGTAGGAAGCTCTCCGTCATTTTCTGATGCAGACAAATTGTAGCTTGTATAAGCCCACTGACAGATCTCACCACATTGTAACTGAAGCCCTGGTGTTGAAAATATATATTTATGATCTGGCTGTAAAGACTGGCTCCGGGGATATGGACAGCAAACACTGAAAAATGTGTCTGAAAAGAAGAAGAATGTTCTTTAAAAAAAAATGGAGAGGGAGGAGGGGCCAAGAAAACCTAAATAGCAAATGAAGACGATATAAATATTTCTATTAGATTTTTTCTTATAATCTTTAAAATATGAATATATAAAGGGTTGAAATAAAGAGTTGAAGGTGTTTTCATAGGCAATACATTCATTACTGTGCCTCATGCTCAAGAAAGCATCTCTCTCATTCTATGGAGATCACAATTATTAAGAAGTTAGCATTAAAACTGCCAAGTGAAACAGACCCTGAGGCCCAGAGATGCTTTGTGGTGTCTTCAGGTTCTGTCTCTCAAAAACAGAATAAAACAAAACAAACAAACAAAAAAAGCTGCCTCCTAAACGATGAGAATTTAAAATGTATTCAGTGCTCTGGGTATACTGTTTAGCCAATGCCATAAAACCTCCTCCAGTTTTAAGAATTCTTAGATAGAAGATACTCCAGTGAGATTGGGGCAAGGAGGGATGGAGGATTGAGAGAACACGAGAAGGGGAAGGATACACTAGCAAACCATTGTTTTCTTTGTGATATTTTCATTCTCTAAGTCCTCAAGAGCCACAAAAATTATGCTGAACAATAACAGGGCTTTGTGAAAGACTCTCATAAGTCACGTATAAAGAGAAAAAAAAACAACCAAGCAGCCCATAAACCCTTTTGCATCCTGGACATCCAATGGTCTTTGTGTGCCTTTGGCCACCTGCATGGATTCTGCAATAGGTGCTTTCAGAAAAACAGAAAATCCTCGGCACCGATGTGATTATATCACTCTCCCAATTACTTGACATTTGGCCTGAGCTGGGGTGCCATGAGGATTTAGGCTACAGGAAAGTGGAGCTTTGAGGCAATTATTCACATGATTCAGGTTTAAAAATAAAATAAAATAAAACAAGCAGACAGCTACTGAAGAAAATGATTTTATGGCCTCGATTAGCAAGATTATCTCCCCACCCCAAGTTCACAAAATAATTACTTATACCACCACTTCCCGTTGTCTGTGCCTAGGCAAGCTTAAATGTTTCCACATTATAAACAAAAGGCTTCCCGCCTGTACCCCCACCCTGAAATTGGAGGGAAAAATCCCTGAAGGAAAATGTTCTTAGATCTTTCAGATATGAAGATTTTTCAGAGTGGAACATGAATAAATAAACATTTGTTGGAAAAAATAGTTGAAGCCCAATGAAGGACTGAAAAAAAAAAAAGACCTTAATATTATGTAACTGGAATTGTTCTGAAATACAAGTTAAAATCGTACCTTCTACTAATTACACAAAATGTTCCCGATCTAGTTCAGATCAGAACTGCTTATTTTACTCTTCAAGTCAAGACTTTTATTTCCATTCTCTCCCCAACCGTTTTCTCTTCATCTCTTTTTTCTAACCTGTCATCACTGCAAAGCCAATACAGCTGTGGGAGAAGCATCTGGATGCCATTTCACCTCCCACATCGTCAGCAAAATTGCCAGCTAAGTTTTGCTATGTTATTTAATAGCAATGGTGAGAACTAATTCTGTGCTTTGGACCTAGGTGAAAGGCTAGGACCTAGACTGTAGCTATACACTTCTTGGGTAGCTCTTTTGCAACCCACTTGCTAGGCAAGTATTTGAACCCTCAAGGAGGAGAGATCGAGGTCTTCTTTCCTAGGTCTGACTGAAAGAGACACAAATGGGACTGTGCTAAGACCAAGAATCCCGGGGGGAAGGCAGACAGTCAATCAGGGAAGATGCAGCATTTGTGCAGCTGTAGGAAATCACCACCCAACTCCCCACTCCACAAAAACTCCACCACCAGCACCAAAGTTATTTAGAGTATCATTGTGTTTCTTGGACAGTAGCAACTGAGCATCAGGGCCAGTGGAACCCCTGGGTATATTTGGGATGAGTTATTGAGGGAGTGAAGCTAAGTGGACTGTAGAACTGTGGAATGGGTAGGGAATGAATGTGAAAGAACAAAGGCATTTGAATGTTGAACCTCAGAACTGGTTCTATAGCCCAAGTGAAAGGCCATTTGAATATGGTTCTTCAGAGCTCATTTTGTCACAGAGTTGGAGAGTGAGTGCCTAGGCAAGGAAGAGGTAGTTAACTGCTGTCTGTGTTTCTGGGCATAGAAGCTTCAGGGTCTTGTTTCTAGCCCAACACCCACTGGAGAATATTAGGAGAGCTATGATGCTCAAAGCCCTGATAGATCTGACTGACATACTTCTGATCCTCCATTAGTCTGTGTGTGAAAGGGGAGCAACGGGAACCAAGAAAACCAGAATCTGGAAAATTAGCTGCTTATCATGAAGGGCTGGTGAATGGAAGGAGGGGCAAGGGGAGCAATGGCACGGAGGCATGATCCAAATCAGGACGGATATTCCTTTTCTGGCTGATTCACCTTTTTTCTCATGCTCCCCAAGTGTTGACATTCCCCCCTGCCAAGACTTCTATCTCTACCTTCTCTTTTCTCTGTATATTCTTTCCCCTGGTGATCCTAAGACTTACAAGGTTTCAATTATTTCCTCTAAGCAAACGATTGCCAAATGCATGTCTACTGCTCCCACCTGTCTTCAGAGCTTCAAAGATCAATGGTAAATCAATCCTTAAAGACATGATTTTGAAGTCAGAGGATCTAGTTTGAATCCTGCCTTTGGCACCTGCTACTCTATATGACCTTCGACAGATCATGCAACCTCTCTGAACCTCTGGTTCTTCAATTATTAAATGAGAGAACTGACTAGATGACCTCTAGCCCCTTCCAGTTCTAAATTTGATTCTATTATTTTTGTCTGTTATGGATAGCTCTGACAACATACATCTAGAGAAAGCACCAATCATCCTGACTTTAAGCCCAGTACTCTACTCTACTGTAATACCTAGCTGCCTTAGATACAGTATTTCTATCATTCCATGCTGCCTCTCAGACCTCTAACTCATTAGGTCTAAAACCAAATTCCTCATCTTTCATCAAAGACCTATACTTGCTCCTAAATCCCCCACTTATATTGATGATACCACCATGTTCCAAGTATTGATGGCCAAAGCCTTCTGTTGGTTGTTTTCTTTTTCTCACTTTCTATAGCTTAACCAGTAACTAGATCCAATCAAACTACTTTTGGCATCATTTTTCACACCCATCCGCTCCTTTCCATTCTCATGTACCCTCCCTTGTTTCAGGCTTTATTGTTCCTCGACTGAACCATAAAATAAGAATGAACTACATTTGATTAGTACTTCATTGTTTGCCAATAACATGCATTATCTCATTTGATCTTCTGATTGCATGGCAAGGAGGTAACCCAGCCACAGTTCTGCCAAAATCTTTTGACTAGAAATGCAGTGTTCTTTCCAATATATTACAATGATTTCCTAACTGATCTGTTTTTTTTAACTTTTTTTCAGTAGAACTCATTTCCTAGTATCTCATCCCCTTTCTTCCCTCCTGAATTGTAGAAGGCATCATCTGGCAATGTCTACACTACTTTTGCCACCTACTTGTACAAAAATATTTATAGCAGCTTTTTTTCGTGGTGGCAAAGAATTGGAAATTGAGGGGATGTCCATCAATTGGGGAATGGCTGAACAAATTATCATACATATTGGTGATGGAATACTATAAGAAATGATAAGCAGGATGCTTTCAGAAAAAACCTGGAAAGACCTACATGAACTGGTACAGAGTGAAATAAGCAAAATCAGGAGAACATCGTACACAGTAATAGCGATATTGTACAATGATCAGCTATGAAAGACAGCTATTCTCAGCAATACAGTGACCCCAGACAGTCTGAAAGACTTATGACAAAGAATACTATCCACCACCAGAGAAAGAGCCTCTGGAGTCAGAATACAGATCAAAGTATGCTATTTTCACTTTATTTTATTTGTGTTTTTATTTGGAGGTTTTAGTTCTATGATTATCCTCTCACAACAATGACGTATATGGAAATATGGTTTACATGATCATACATGTATGACCCATATTAAATTGTTTACCATCTCAGGGAGGGGGAAGGGAAGAAAGGGAGGGAGATAATTTGGATCTTATAATTTTAGAAAGTATATGTTAAAATTGTTATTACATATAACTGGGAAAAATTTTTCAAAAAAATAATGAAGCTATTTATGTTGAGGTCTGATCATATTATTCCCATGCTCAAAACCCCTCCATGTCTCCCCATTGTCTTTTGAATAAATTATGAATTCGTTAGCTTGGTATTCAAGGCCCAACATACTCCATTCTTCTTCCTCTATGGAATGCTCCAACTGAACTGGACTGTTTTCTATTCTCTATCTTCTTGCATTTGTGTACTTTATTCTAGGAATGGCTTCCTTCCTATTGAAATCCTTTTCCCCCCTATGTACTTAATCTTATTTTTAACACATTAGCTATGGAATACAGAATTGTACGAAGGGGACATAAACTTTTTGGTGATAAATATGAATCCAAAGGACTTCAAAGAATGATAGCACTTCTGATCATTTCAGCTTGCATCAGTTCTAAAACTTGTTGAAATCATAAATGTTTTAAAGCTGGAAATGAATGAAGGTTAGTTTAGGCCAATCCCTTCTATAGAGAGAGCCTTGAACTTAGGGTTGGGAAGACCTGAGTTCAAATCTTACTTTGGACAGTAGCTGGGGTAGTCACTTAAAGCCTCTATGACTCAGTTCCCTCATTTGTAAAACTAGGACACGCCATCTGGGACCTTGCCTCATGCAAGGTGGTAGACTGCCGGCAAGAAAAGTCCAGGAGTGAAGAAGAGGAGATAAGCTGGCCTTTTTTCCCCTCCACTCCAAGTACTTGAACAGTAGTTGGACCAATCATCTCTCCCTGGCCTTACCTTTCTTTCTATCTCCCACCAAACTCTAAAGGAGCATAGTCCAGATTCTTTGGGTGGTGTTCCTCCTCTCCAGTTGAATTTGTTTCTCAGTTCCAAGATACTTTGTGATAATTCCATTTACCTGTTGTTATTAGTTGGATTAGACAGGAATTCCAATCTCACTCTCCTTACTCCTAGTCCAAAGACTTTCCCCCCATATTACTCTGCTATTTTGGGTCTATAAACATTATCTTACTAAGTGGTTGAGTTGAATTTAAACCTTTCCTTAAGGCCAATCCTACATCTCACAGGTCTAGTTATAAAAGTCCCTCAGAGTTGCCTGTATTGCAAGAATCAGTAAGAACAGGTTTAGGGACTCCAACACAAACGTAGGTACAAAGGCTTCCTTGAGCCACCTTTAGAAAAGCAGCTGAGAGAGCCTGGAAGCTCAGCTTAACCCTTGATACCCTAGAGAAAGGGAAGTTTTGGCTTGGACTCCCTGAATCTCCCGTTGGAATTTTCATCTCGAGCCCAACAGTTTGGAAGACCAACTCAGATCTTCTGCCTCTCTAACAATGTCAGAGGCACAGCATAGGCTGACTCTCCTGTCTCAGGGTCACTAGGTCCCCACATCAGGGAGGAATAGGGGGAAAAATGAGCCTTTGGCTCACAAAGTCAGAGACTTTGAAAAATGAAAGTTGTGGACCGTGTAAATATGGAGTCCCAGGATGCCGTTTTTCAAGGCACATTTCAGAACATAAGTGCACTTCCCTGTCCTACTCTGTACTAAAAAGTTAAGGGATTTCATGTTCCTTAATTAAAACCTATCTCAGGAATCAGTGGGAGGCACTTGAACAGCCCCTGCCCAAAGACACAGATTTACAGAAAAAAACTTCCAACCGTGGGATTCATACAAGTGGCATACGGGCAATTGTGGATTTCTTTTAAAATCAGTTTCTGTCTGTCATACCTATGTAGTTACAAAATCAAAAGAGATAATAAAGTTCAATTGTATATTCCCAGTTTGATACCCCTATTGACAGATCTTCACACGGAAAATGCCATTTCGGGAAACTCTGATTCTGTGTCCCTCAGTAAAAAGAACTGAAAACCTCTCCTGTGTTGTAAATCCCTCCACAGCAATCCCTCTAAATCTGAATCTTTAAAGGGGCCCCATCAAGGTTCAAAGGTGTCAAATCGGGCCTCCTCTCCCCAGGTTCTGTTTGTGGTTTCAAAACATACTTCTGATACTGGGGGAAAAAAAAGAAAACTACCCAAACAAGAGCTGCATCTGACTTAAAATCCCAGCTCCCAAGCAGAGAATACAAGTTAACCCAAGCATGACCAAACAGCTGAGTAGAGAAGAGGGTCCACTGCTGGGCCTCCTTACTCATCTGTGGGTACTTGGGGTCCATGTGCAATTGTCCCCTTGTTCACCTATGGAACCCACCGGGGGGAGCCCTAGCCGAGGGTGAAAAGGGCACATATTTTGGGAACCTCAACAAGCCTGGAGCCTTTATTTGTCACATAAATGGGAAATGTTCTTCACTGAAACAACACAGCCTACTTGCAGGTGCCTCTAATTCTGAGGGAAAATTCTGCTTGGGAAAAAAAAATGGGGGTGTGCATGTTCGACTAGATTGAAAACCAAGCAATGCTCTCATAATGGTGCACGGGACCATGCTTACTTACGCAAGAGCGCAGAACATCTGAATGTAAAAATTAAATGGAGGAATGAGAGGGAGAAAAAAAGCAGGTGCTCCTTTATAAAGGCTAAATTCCATATTTACCAAACTGATTTGCATGAGGCATGTTTTCAATGAAAATATTGCTAGTCATTTTGCTGCATTTGTGCAACAGAAACATAAGGATGAAACAGAAGAGAACTGCCTCATTCAAGCTGTCTTCTCACACTTTGCCTATAGTCAATAGTCAGAGACACAAATCCTCAGTTTGGTAGAGTTTTGGTTTGCTCCCACCTGTGTTACCTGTTTCAGAGTGGTTGTAAGGAAAGAGATTTGAGATAGGATAATTGATGTAGGGCTGGAGGGTACCTTAGACGCTGGCTAGTCTAATCCTTCATTTTTTAGGGAAAGATTTAGTGAAGAAGAGAGAGAGAGAGAGAGAGAGAGAGAGAGAGAGAGAGAGA
>NC_058132.1:181006037-181023168 GCF_016433145.1 Gracilinanus agilis | reverse complement strand
TTCTAACCGATTTCTTCTCTGGGTCGAATATGGTGGGTGTTCTATGGATCCTTTCGATGTCTATATTGCCCTCTTGTTGTAGGACTTCAGGGCAATTTTGCTGAATAATTTCTTTTAGTACGGAGTCCAGGTTTCTATTAATTTCTGGGTTTTCTGGAAGACCAATTATTCTCAAATTGTCTCTTCTAGACCGGTTTTCTTGGTCTGTCACTCTCTCATTGAGATATTTCATATTTCCTTCTATTTTTTCAGTCTTTTGACTTTGTTTTATTTGTTCTTGTTGTCTTGAGAGATCATTGGTTTCTA
The DNA here is from genome assembly GCF_016433145.1 of Gracilinanus agilis. Lineage (NCBI taxonomy): Eukaryota > Metazoa > Chordata > Mammalia > Didelphimorphia > Didelphidae > Gracilinanus > Gracilinanus agilis. The sequence goes on along the minus strand of NC_058132.1, from coordinate 181,022,862 downwards.
ATTGCTCGACTCTAGCCTTTAGGGACTGGTTATCGGCTATAATCTTTTGGTTTTCGGCTATAATCTTTTGGTATTCCTTTTCAATCTTATCATTTCTGGTGTTCAATTTGCTTATCAGTTCATTTGATTTCTGAGCCTCACTTTCCAATTGCAAGATTCTACCTTTTAAACTGTTATTTTCTTGCCAGATCTCTTCCATTTTCCTCAAAATCTCATTTTTGAACTCTTCCATAGCTTGTGAGGAGTTTTCCTTATTTGAGGAGGGTCCGGATGCTTCTTTGTTCTCCTCCTCTGTTTGCTTGGTTGTCTGGATTTTCTCTGTGTAAAAGCTGTCGAGTGTTAAAGACTTCTTCTTTTTGTTATTATTCTTTCTCTTCTGAACCTCCTGATGCTGAGTAGCCATCATTAGCCCAGCAGCTTCTCAGCTTTATCCTCGGGCTCAGTGTCTGTTCCCAATCTATTGGCTCTTGAGGTCTGAATTCTGGTTTTTTCCAAGGTCAAGCCCCCTGGTGGGCCCTCTTGCTTGATCCTCTGCTGGAGGTTTCTTTACAAGTCTCAGGGCGCTGTTTCCACAGTCGTATACCCGTCTGCACTGGTTCCCCACTTAGGCTTAGTTCTGCCTCCACCCACGCCTCTACTCAGCCGGCTCTCTGCGCCCAGCGTCCTGCTCCGGCGCACGCGCTCAGATTTCGCGTGCTTTTTTTGACTTAATGGGGTCCTAAGTCTTGCTGCTGTCAGGAACAGGTCCCGGAGCTGCTGATGACTCGATGGGTGCCCCAAACTTGCTCTATTTCTTTTTAGCTGGGTTCGGAGCTATAGGTGAGTGTGGAGGGGGTGGGGGTGGGGCGGTTGCTCAGCTCGCGATTGAGTGAGTGAGAGCCCTTTTTAGCTTGGAAATGTCTCGATTCCACGTACCTTCCACGCTGTGCCCTGTTGTGGGGTTCCTCCGTTCGTCTGGACTTGTTTTTATGTCCCCTTGAGGAGTTTTGTATGTTTCGGTCAGGAGAGGTTAAGAGCTGCTTCTTACTCTGCCGCCATCTTAACCCGGAAGCCTCAAAGTTGTCTTTTATCTTCTTCTGGTTTCTTTTTTTTCCCATTTCACTTTTGAGTTAAAAATATTGTCATTTTTTTCAGATCTTCTTTGAGATATTCTTCCCTATGTGTCCTTTCTCTTTCTTTGTTTCTTTGTTTCTTCCTTCTTGACAGATAGATGATAGAAAACACATTTATTAAATACTGTATGCCAGGTACATTCTAGTAAGAGAGGCCCAAATATGATGGTGAAATGAAATTGGGAAGAGCAAATAAGGGGCAAGGGAATTACCTTTAGGGGGTAATCCAACCAGCGTAGAGGTAGAAACAGATTGGAGAGTGAATCAGAAGTGAAGTCCCTCAGTGGTTTCACATTCACACTAGGTGCCTTGACCCACTAAGTATCCCTGTTTATTCATTACACCTTGTGCAGCCATTCTTCATATTGTATGACTTTAACTTTAATTACTAAAGACTTGGTATATATTTCCTTCTTTTGATATTCCTACATTGGGAGATTATGCACAAAACAAACAATCAAGCAAACTACCATTGTGCTTGTTACCTGACTTTTCTTGTCTGGACCTTTATAATCATTATTTGTTCTTAGAGGTTCTTGATAGCAAGATTATTTTTACTTATGTGAAAATTACTATAAAGTGGGTATCTTTCATTATGTCTGATAACTTTTGAAAGAGATCTAAAATAAAAAGCACAATATTGACCTTAATATTAGTTATAGAAATGTGATTTTTATCTTTCTTATTTTGTTTTTTTTTGGAAAAAATTACAATGCTTTTTTGAATGTTTAAAGAAAGCAGTAAACATTCAAAGTCCTATATAAGAACCTTTTAAAATGAAAGCTACAAAGTTTTTGTAACAGTTAATCACTAAATAAATCTATAGGCAGAAATGAAATGAAGAAATGGTGAAGATCCTCCTGTAAATAAGATAATTCCAGATTCTTTTGCTTTGATTTTAAGTTCCTTTTTTTCAGAGTGTCAGCAAATTATTTGTGGGAGGCCAATAAGAGAAACAAATTCTCAATTAGATAAAAATCTGATATTTTTATATCAGCTATATATATGTATGCATATATATACATATATCAGATATATATAAAATAAAATACTTTTTGGGATTGTCTTGGATTCCAAGTGGGATTTTTTTTTGGTCAGGAACCATTGAAATTTTTAAAATTTAGAATATTTTCCCATGGTTACATGATTCTTGTTCCCTTCTTTCCCTCCCCCTCCCAAAGTGGACAAGAAATTCCCCTGTGTTATAGATGTATCATTGTTCAAAAACTATTTCCATATTATTCACATTTGCAGTAGAGTGATCTTTTAATGCCCAAACCCCAATCATATCCCCATTGACCCATGTGATGGATCAATATGTTTTTCTTCTGTGCTTCTACTCTCCAGTTCTTTCTCTGGATGTGGATAGCATTCTTTCTCCTAAGTTCCTTTGGATTGTCCTGAGTCATTGTATTGCTGCTACTAGAAAAGTCTGTTACATTGGATGGTGCCATAGTGTATCAGTCTCTGTGTTCAATGTTCTCCTGGTTCTGCTCCTTTCACTCTGCATTAATTACTGGAGGTTGTTTCAGATCACATGGAATTCTTCCAGTTCATCATTACTTTGAACATAATAGTATTCCATCACCAACATATATCACAATTTGTTCAGCTATTTCTCAATTGATGGACACCCCCGTCATTTTCCAATTGTTTGCCACCATAAAGAAAGTGGCTGTAAATATTTTTACAAGTATTTTTCCTTATTATCTCTTTGGGGTACAAACCCAGCAGTGGTATGGCTGTATCAAAGAATAGGCATTCTTTTAAAGCCCTTTGGGCATAGTTCTAATTTGCCCTCCAGAATGGTTGGGCCAATTCACAACTTCACCAGCAGTGTATTAGTGTCCCAATTTTACCACATCCCCTCCAAAATTTATCACTTTCCTTTGTTGCCATATTGGCCAATCTGCTAGGTGTGAGGGGGTACCCTGCTCTTTTTTTTTTTTTTTTGCCTTTCTCTAATCAGGGAGGAGGGAATTTATATATTTCTACATTCTACATTCAGTTGAAATAATTTCAACTCAACAAAGGACCACCAGCTCAGAGTATTCAATCAGATAATGTGGAAGATACAAAGATTAATTAAGAATTAAGAACTCTTTCTCTTCTTAATACTTTAAAAATCGGAACAATGCTTTTTTTGGTTTAAAAACTTGGGTGAGGTACCTCAATCAATGCCCAATTGCTTTAATCTGAAAGTGATAGTTTTAAAGAATTTGCCTTGGACACTCAGAGGTTAAATTACTTGACTAAATTCACAGATAATAGTGCCAGAGGGAGAATTTGAATCCAAGTCTTCCTCACTATAGACTATTTTTTACTAGTTGACATTGTCTCTTAGGGTCTTAATAATTATTCAACTATCACAATTTATATAATACCTTATACTTTGAGAAGTATTTATTAATAATCAGGGACATAAAGCTTAAAACATTTAGATAGCACCATAAACTTTGAGAAGTATTGTTTTTTAAATAACCCTTTAAGGAAGGTAAGTCTTAAAACCTAGTAAAAGAATAACATATACACAAATAACTGTAATTCTAAATGATGTATCATCTTTGTTTAAAGAAGTTGTATATCAAATGATATACAAAATATGAGGGGAAGTATTATTATAACTTGATCAGGTAAGGAAAAGTCTTTATACCCAAGGAAATCTTGGCTTGTAAAGGGGTTGATTGGTCACCACCCAACATTATATTTGCTACATTCTTGATAGCGGAAAGTAGAAGAAAATTCTAAAATGACATTACCTTTTTCATTTGGGTTTAAGATACCTTTTCTTTTAACTCATGGCTAAGCTTTGGTTCTAGGGACCCTCAGTTTCAGTTCTAAGATTCTGGTCTAGAGGTCAATGAGAATACTCTCAGGAAATAAAAATGATTATAAACTATTAAAAAGTGAGGAAGTGATTACACAAATGGACCAAGCAGTCTCCTTAAAAGTCATAATTTAATTACCTGAAAACTCAATTCCAGACATAATGGCACCATATACTTTGAGGTAGACACAGACATACTTATATGGTTTCAGGCATCCCCAATCCATTTCACCTCAAATTCGACATAATGCCTGCAAAACATGAACTATAGGGGGAATAGATAACAATATGAGCAATTGTGGGTTTCCATAAGTACAAAGAGCACTTTCCTCATTGTTTGAAGTTATCTTTTTAAAGTTGTTTTTAGTAAGTGAATATTGATAAATTATGTTTTGATTTTTTAGTATTCTAAATGCATTTATAATTGGATATAGTGATAAAAGGTATAAAGTATGCCAAATTGTTATTTTTATAGATTTTTAATAGGAAGAAATGGAGAGACATCATTTTGTTCTCTCCCTTTGGTGTAGACTTTTTATCTACAACTAATTAAACTAGGCAAAATAAACATGTTACCTTAATCTGGCAGTATTAAGTCAGTCTTCTCAATATGTGAATGAGTTTGACTAATTACCAGAGGCTTTTAAAAGGGTATCTGGATTCCAGAGACCTTTGCTTCATATTTTTCTCTACCTGTCTGCTGTTGTTAGCTAATGCTAATTAACATGTAACCACTAAATTAATATGCAGGAAGAGAAAGAAAATAAATGAGAGCACAGATAAAGAAATAGCTATCATAATGACTTGATACTTGTTTAAAATTTTCCCTTCAGAGAATGACCAAAAATAGATGGCTTTGTTAATGGGGGATATGGTGGAATAAAAGAACAAAATAGTTTTTTCCCCTAAAAAGCTGAAGAATTTAAGTATATCATCATAAAAATTCATTCTTCATATTTATGATTATATTTGACTATTATTCAAGGCCCAAAGCATTTTTGTCATTTGTCTACTTTTACCTCTTGCTTAATATCTATTAAAGCCTGAAATAGGAAATACTATTTGTGTACATTTGTTTCTTAATGTGACTGGTATATTATGGGTCAGTTTCACTTTCTCAGTTGTACAAATGTTGAATTCAGCACATTTTAACATCTTTGGAATGATGCTTATTTTTAAAAAAAATTCTCTTCATACTACCCACAAATTGTCATCAGAAGTCATTTGTCAAGGGAAACCGCTAGTCTTTTTAATATGAGTGGATTTCTGGTTTATAAATAACTAATTATATATGTGAAATTAATTTAATTTACCTAACTTCTGGATTTTCCTATTTGGGCCTATGGTTTCCATATTTGAATTTTTTTTTGTATTTATAAGTAGAATACAAATTGTTAGGAAAAATACAAATTAATACAATCAAACATCTGCTTCTCCAAAATAAGTGATTTAAGAGCTGGTCTTTGAGTAAGAGGTATATATTTCTCTTTCTAAGAAGAATTTATAATTAGCACATATTGACTCACCTGTGAATACATTATTAAGCTTTGTTTGCCTTTTCTAAAAAATGTTTTTGTTCATAGAACATTCTATTATAGTTTGCATATTCAAGAAATTTCTTTTGACTTAGAAAAAAAATTTAAACCTTTTATTTCTCAGTAACAACTCTAAAACAGGAAGCAAAAGTTAGGCTATTGGGGTTAAGTGACTTGCCCTAGGTGACATAGCTAAGGAAATGTTCGAGGTCAGGTTTGAATACAGGTCCTGGCAACTCTAGGCCTCGTGCTCTATCTACTGTGCCACCTACCTGTCTCAAAAAATATCATTTTCAATGTAAAATAAGTCTGTTTTTCTAGTACATTTTTTTATTTAGAATATTTTTCCATGGTTACATGCTTAATGATTTCCCCAATCCCTCTTTCCTCCCCTCTCCTGGATCTGACAAGCAGTTCCACTGGGTTATACAGGTATGAGTAAATTCTGAAGGGAAGTGTGGTATATTGAAAAGCTGGCCTCACTATAAAAAGACCTGAGTTTAATTAGACATAAGGGATTATGTGACCTTAGGCAAGTTGTTTTACCTCTCAGTGCCCCAGGAAACTCTCTAAGATTCTATATTTCAGAGCAGATGTCCACCTGCCTCAAGATAGGGAGTTTCTTTACAGGATGTCCTCTATTCACAGATTCTAATTTTTTCTTCTATCACAAACCCTTTTAGAAGTTTAATGAAACTTACAGATGCCTTCTTAGAACCATATTTTTTCCATGCATAAAATAAAATATACAGAATAATTAAGGAAAACAATACAATAAAATATGGTTATCAATATGCTATATATAACAGATATGTGATATATAACTTATTTTGATAATTATATCTATCTATGCAACTATCTATATATGTAACTATCTAGATCTATAGATAGCTTTATCTATATAGAGATATATCAATATTGCTATTATAAAATATCAATTTTATGACATACCCAAAGATATCTTTGATAAGTAATTAATGTAGATATAGTATATATGTATATATATATATGTATATATAAATATGAATAGAAAAGAAAGCTTTTGTCCCAAAGTCTCAGATCTATCTATCCAACTATCCTCTACTTATCTATCTATCTATTTATCTATTGTTATAGAAATATAAGGGTACAAGGGAGATATAGATGTATAATGATGGTGATGATGTGTATCTTGTCTATAATCTTCTCAGTTGCAGTTAGTGGGAGAAACACCTACTCCTATCACCCTGACTGCTGTTGTAAGATATCCCTTTTTCTCTCTAACAGGTTTGTTTGATAACCTGTTAGGGAATCTATGACAGCTGCCCAAGTAAAGACCTTTAAGAGGTTAGATGGGTAATCTTTCCAGGTCCAACATGGGGTTGGATAAATTGGTATCGGGTTATTGATCTGCCTTGGATAACATTCAGGATCTGACTGTGTTTGTCTCCCTTTCCAAGGGCCATGATAGACCACTCAGGAAGGTATTTGTTGTTGAAGACTCTTTTATCTATAAGTAGAGAAAGGATAACAAGGTCAAGGATTGGGGATTGGAAACCCTATTATCTATAGACTAATTAACAATCAAGATTGGAGGCTATTTGATCAGGTGGAGACTGGAGATTTCACTCTCTCCCTCTATCTCCAGCTGACCTGGCCACAACTAAGCCAGAGAATAGGGAGGCTATTGCTCCAGTTGTATTGATGGTCTTTATTCTCTCAGCTCTCTCACTACCAGTATTGGTGATTCACTAGCTCTCACAGTCTATCAGGAAATAGATTCAGGCATATTGCTACCCTTTTCTTCTTAAACCACCCTTTCCATCCTTCAAACCACCCTTCCAGCCACCTGCTGTACAGATTGAACCACAGAGATTGGCAGAAATCTATGATCTCCAGTTCTCAGCCTCTGAGTCCAGAGACTTCTCAGTCCAGAGACTTCCCTCCAAAGTGGCTGTGAGGGGAATATATAGAGTGAGGCCAACTGACATTTGCCCCTGGCTCATGGCACCTGGAAACATTCCCAGTCTCACAAGTGCCATCCCTGTCAGTCAAGGTGGCATCCATCTCTTCTCAAATTATTAAATATAACTCTATCTATCTATCTATCTATCCATCCATCCTATTTTTTAATAATAAAATCATAGATTTAGTACAATAATGTGGTTTAACAAAGTAATTTAGATGGCAACAGCCTTGGCATAAAAATAAAACATACATTAAAATTTGAGCTACATCCATTTTTATGACTTCACTTAAACTTTTTTTGTTATTTAGAAGCTTTCTCTACTTTATCAGAAGATAATAATTCTGTGGGTTTATCCAAAGCCTAGTAGGTTTTTTAGTATTTAAAAAGAAAAAAAGAGAAAAATTAATAGAAAAATCTTTTCATCGTAAAACCAGCTCCTATGAAGAGTGAATATTGTCTTTTATGCCTCAGTTGTAATGTTATATAAAAGGCTCTGAAGTCCATTCTAACCAGTAATTGATAGAACAAGTTGGCTGCTGTGTAGCAGAGCATGAGACATCTTTAGGATTTCTCCCTGTGTGGGGTCTAACATAATAGGTACTATAAGCAAATGACAAATTACTGTAACTAGGTTAGGCAAGGCATACTCTTTGATATGGCTTAGTGCTACTTTGTAAGTCAGGCAGGGTATTGTTTAAGTCTTTCAGTAGGGGAGTATTAAATACTAAATTGAAGCAGAATCTAGCTATCTTTGTTTTCTAACATCTTCATTAAAGAGGAGTGTGAGATAGTGTTAAGAGAGTTTTGTGGTTGTTTCATATACATAGTACTCAAAAGGGAAACTTATTTGACTACTTTTTCCAGTAGTCGGATTGGATTGGTAAAGGGACAAAAATCAATTAGATTTTTCTATCAGTCAGATGCTTTAACAGAATTCTGATTTATTAATTAGCCTAGAGTCCTGAAGTCTTAGTCATATCACTAGCTTTCAAAAGTTTGCTTAGAAATTTTGAAACATAGAAATGATTCCAGATATATTAAACATATAAGTCCAACACATATTTTCTGAAGACGAACTAATTATTTCATTTGGTATTTGATTTCCATAAAGAGGCATACATTAGCTCTTACATGGACCCTTTGTTCTATGTAGTATTAATTAAGTAGCTTGCTAATTGTTCTAATTGTTGTTTGTTATTTTACATCAGGTAATTCTCTGATTTGGTGTCCTTTCTTCCATTCTGCACTCTTTCCCCTGCCCCATCCCCATTAGAATGAGATTAATTAAACATATTTCAGCTTCCAAGGTACTAATCAGAGCTCTTGACTAGCAGTTTCTGTACTTGGGTCAAGTGGGAAAGGTGAATAACATCAGCTACTCCTAGAAGTATCTCTAGGATGATAATGTCAGTGCCTTCAAAAATATTTCTACCTGAGGCAAAGCTCTAGTTATTCTATCTAATAGGTAATTGAGGTGTCATTGAATTATTCAGAAAAAATTATTTTGATACAGTAGCTGAGTTGTATTATGCATTGGTTATAATACATGGGTAACCAGTAAAAAAAGGGGGCAAGGAGGCATCTATATAACCATACCTATGGAAGGTTGGTTTCTAGACAACCACAGAGAGAAACATTTTCAAAGAGTCTTGAAAGTAATTGCTCAGCTAATTAATTACATGATTTGTTGAAGGAAAGTACCAAAAACCTTATAATATTCATAGTTTTGGCTGCTGAATATTAAACTCCTTGGGGACAGAAAATGTATCAAAATTAGGAGCAGACATTACGGACAAATGAGAGAAAGGTTCTAGGTTAAGCCCAATGAGCCATTTAAACTAGGACCAACCCTTTAAAATAATACCTCCAATAAACAGATACACAGAGAAATAACATTTATTAAATGTTTACTATGTGCCAGGATCTTGGCTAATTATTAGGGATGAAAATATCAGCAAAACAGTCTTGCTATCAAGGATCTTATATTTTTATTGGAGAAAACCATGTCCCCAAAACAGAATTGAGATAGCACAGGGAATAGATATAACCACCAATACCATAGGGCCACAACCAGTAGGCAATGGGTCACACAGTCGCTCAGGGTCACCCAGCTGGGAAGTGTCTGAGCCCAGATTTGAACCTAGGACCTTTCATCTCTAGGCCTGGCTCTCAATCCACTGAGCTAGCCCAGCTGCCCCTACTTTATGTTGCAGTTTCTTTAGCATATGCAGTTTTTTTTTTTTTTTTTACTTTTTTTTTTTTTTTTTTAAACCCTTAACTTTCTGTGTATTGACTTATAGGTGGAAGATTGGTAAGGGTAGGCAATGGGGGTCAAGTGACTTGCCCAGGGTCACACAGCTGGGAAGTGTCTGAGGCCGGATTTGAACCTAGGACCTCCTGTCTCTAGGCCCGGCTCTCAATCCACTGAGCTACCCAGCTGCCCCCAGCATATGCAGTTTTTACAGGGTGAGGTTGCTAGCCCCAGGCCCAACCCTCCTCCTTTGGCCCCTACCTGGGGCCAAAGGTAGCGATATAGTAATCAGGAAGAATACTGGATGCTTCCAATCTGGAATAGAAGCTTCTGAAAGTGGGAAGTTCCAGAGAAGAAGCTGGGCAGAAAGGAAGGAGTAGCAAGGAGCATCAAGAATGGAAGGGAAGATACAGCTTGTTGAACTAAGAAAGACTAGTACAGTAAAACTAGACATTGTGAGCCTGTAATAGTATAGCACGAAGCTAGTAAAAATCAAACTGGGATTCAAAATCAGGTCTCTTGAGTCTTCAGGACAGTTCCCTTTTTTAAAAAGCATAATTCATAAACATTAAGATTTTTCTTAAGTCTAAAATATAAGTTTTTGCATGTATATTTCTAACATTTTTACTTTAACTTTGAAGGTGAACACTCAGGAACATTTTAGGTGAAGATCAAAGTAGAAATAGGACTTAGAGCTAGGTCTGATATTAGACACTATCTATTTAAAATATTTTTCATATAAGGAAATTTACCTATTTAAGATTAGTGAGTGGCTTAGCTGTCAGTTTTCCAGAATGATTTGATGTATTCATCAGCAATGCATTGGTGTGCCTGTCTTTCCAAAGCCCTTCTACTAGTTGCTGGTTTCTTCTGCTGACATCTTCAACAATTTGATGGAAAGAATATTTCTTTATGCTTGTTTTTGAAGACATTAGTCCAAGCTAGACCACTGTTAATTTTTGGTTCCACAATCATTTTTCAAGTTAATGTAAACTGTACACAAAAGCAATGGGTATTGTTGATCTTATAGAAAAGAAAGCACCACCACCACTTTATTAATGTTTATTCTCATGGTTATGGTTGATAGCGTTTCTCATGATCATGGATACTCAATACCACACAATGATGATGAGTTGACAGTCTTACTTTTTTCCTGACCATACAGATGAATGATAGGTTTTAGTCAAGGTAGATAGTCATGTAGAAAGTGATTGTGAAAACTACATCAACATTCTAAGAATTCTTGGGTACTTGCTACATCAAAATGGAGAGATTTTAAAACATGTCAGTGATAGCTTTGGCTTTATTTATTTTTTTGCCCAATTTTAGTTTATTGGATCATCTCATGGCCAAAGGTCCAAGCTCTCTCTCTATAAACCTTTCCTTCCTTCACTTCTCTGGATACACACAGACACACAGACACATACACATACACATACACAGACACACACAGACACACACACACACACACACACACTCTCACACACACTCTCTTACTGATTCTACCTTTGGGAGACCTAGGAGAGAATTCTTTAAATTCTCTTGGCATTGAGTCAGTTCAGTATAAACTCTTATGGGGAAGAAGATAGGCAAGAACTAAAAGTTAAGTTTAGGGCAGGGAAGTCTGAGAGACCCCACAAATCCAAGTCCTGTTCCCATTACCAGCTCCTTCTATGGATAAAGGTCTCCTAGGAATCTCAGCTCCCTGTTCTCTCCTTTCCAATAGAACTCTGGTAGGAATAGTACCAAGTTCTTACTTATAACAAAATATGTATTTGATCCTCATATTATCCTGGAAATATTGTACTGCTACATGGTTTAAATTCATGACTTTATTTGATTATAGGATTTCGAATTGGAAAGGATTTTGAAGAATCACATAATACAGCCTCCTCTTTTTTAAGGGGGAAAGGAAACTGAAACTCAGAGTTAAAATCACTTTCAACTACAAATAGCTTCCAAATGTTGGAACAAAGTTATCAATCTATCTGCTTCATCTGACTCTAAGTGAGATTCTTTTTCCATTATATGGTGCTGTTTTTCATATTTGAATATACCTTAAAGAGCATCAAGTGTGTTTATGTTGCTTACAAATAATACTTGGGAAGTGGAAGATTGATACAGGACTAGCAAGAATGATGGCAGGTTTTGTTACTCCTGTTTTTCTAACTATACCGAAAATACTTCAAGGACAGGGTTTAGTTGAGTTTCACACATTTTTCTTATCCTAACCACTTTCTAACACTTTTCTGGGAACACAATGGTAGCATTATAGATATTTACTCTTTGGTTGATTAACAAATTCGTTTATCAGTGTTTACTGATCCCTGTATTAGTTTCTGCTCTCCCAAACAGTTTAAGCATAATAGTTGGTTTTGGATAGTCTCTACATGTTTTGTTTTGTTTTCAGAGTTGTCCAAGGCTTTCACTAATTGATTGGTACATTTGTCTATAAAATGAGGGAAAAGGTTCACAAGAATGATCTAAAATGCATATATCAAGAGATTTTTAAAGTTTAAACAGCAACTACAGAGTGACAGAATTTTCACTGGAAGGATACTCAGAAGCCATCTAGTCCTCAGTTTATATTCATATACCATAGGTCTAACAACTATGCCACTCCCTTACTAAAGGAACTTTAGTAACTCCTTACTCTCTCTTGGGAAAACAAAATGAAAACTTCTTGTCATTTGAAGATTTTTGTAATGTGACTCCTATCTTTTGAGGCCAATTTAATATTACTCCTTCCCAAACAATCTGTAATCCAGACAAACTGGCCTACTCAAAGTTATCCATATAAAACATTACATTTCACAATTCCTTACTTTTGCTCAGGTTTCCTTCAATGTCAGAAACACTCTCCCTCCTCAACTCCATATTTTAATATCTCTAGTTCCCTTCAAGTCTTAGCTCAAGGGTCATTTCTTATGAGAAGCTGTTACTGGTTCCCCCATCTGAGACTGCTCCGTCACCAAATAACTTTGTATTTATTCTTATTTATCTTTGTACATGTTACATCCTGTGAACCAGGACATGCAAATTCATGGAAGGCATGGACTAGTGTGCTTTAGTTTTGGTTACCCTACTGGAACTGTGCTTGACTTAAAGAAAGTGTTTAATAAATGCCTGTTTAACTTCAAATGAATATCTGCCCAAGAATCCCTTCTACAATATTCTAAACAAGGTATCATCTTCCTTTGGAGAAGAGGAGTCCATATATAATCTGAGGCAGGGCATTCTATTTTTACGTAGCTCTAAATGTCAATTTCCACAGACCAGGCTCTTTTCTTTTCAGCTTCTACTCATTGGCCCGCATTATGCCTCCTTATTTCTTATTCTCTTAATCCTCTGTAGTCTGACTTCTAGCTTCATCATTCAATTGCAACGGCTCTCACCTAAAGAAAAAATGATCTCTTCATTACCAAATCTATTTGCCTTTTCTCAGTCATCATCCTTCTTGACCTCTCTGAGTTCTTGATACTAATAACCACTCTCTTTTCCTTAATACTTTCTTCTCTCTAGGGTTTTATAACATTACTCTCTTTAATTTCTTTTCTGACGCATTGGACCACTCCTTCTTCATCTTTGTGTTATATAAACAGTATGTCTCTCAAAATTTTATTCCAGGCTCTCTTCTCTTTGACATTTGTGCTATTTCCCTTGGTGTCCTCATCAGCTCCCATATATTCAATTATCTATTCTGATGATTCTAGAATTTATTTATCTAGCCCAAAGCTTTCTCTTAACCTCTAGTCTTCTATCAGCAAATGCCTATTGCACACATCTAATTGAATAGCTTATGGACATATTAAACTCATTATTCCCCCACCCAAATTCTCCTCAAGTTTCATTTTACTGTTGATAGTTTACATTATCCTCTCAATTGCTCAGATTTTCTCCTACAGGAAAATCAGCTCCTCACTCTCTTGACACCTGTATCAAATCTGTTGCTAAATCCTGTTGATCCTGTTTTCATAAAATTTCCCAAATATCTTCCTTCTCTTCTTTGACATTCCTGCCACCAAGGTACATTGGTGCTTATCACTTCACAGCTGGAAAAACTGTTGCAATATACTGCTGATTGATCTCCCTCTCTCAAGTCTCTCCACGCTCTAGTTTATCTCCCATTCATCTGCCAAAGTGATATTCCTAAAGTACAAGTCTGACCATGTCACTCACCTCTTCAATAAACTCCACAGACTGACTCCCTGACATCTCCAAGATTAAATATTAAATTCTGTTTTGCTTTTAAAGCCCTTTGTAATTTGGCCTGCTCCTGTGATTCCAACCTTCTTATACTTTACTGCCCACCATGTAGTATGTGATTCAATGACACTGACCTCTTTTGCTGTTGTGAAGACATCAGACCCTCTACTTCCATATTTAAGTCATTTTTTCTAGCTATGCCTCATGACTAGAATAATCACCTTCCGTGTCACTTCCTCCTGATTTCCTTTATGTCCTTTGAGTCCCAGAATAAATATCATTTTCTGTGCCACAGAAACTTTTTGATCCCTTTTTATGCTAGTGTCTTCTATTATCTCCAATTTGTCATGTATCTTATATCTTTGACTGCATTTTGCTTCCTTCATTCTATTGGTGAAGGGTTTGAGAGTAGGAACTGTTTTTTGGCTTCCTATCCCAAACAGCACAGTGCCTGGAAAATAGTAGGTACTTCATACAGTCTTGTCAATTGGCTAAATACCTTTGAGCTATTTTTTTCTGTTGTTTAGTGTTTCGATCATTTCTGACTCCTTGTGACCCAATTTGTGGTTTTTCTTACTAAGATATTAGAGTGATTTACCATTTCCTTCTCAGTTAATTTGATTGATGAAGAAACAGAGGCAAATAGGGTTAAGTGACTTGTCCAGGGTCACATACCTAGTAAGCATCTGAGGCCAATCTGAACTCAGGAGATGGGTCTTCCTAACTCCAAGCCCTGTAATCTATCCACTTTAACCACCTAAGCTACTTTTTTTTCCTACTGACTGAAAATTAAAAATAAGTTCATTGGTATAAAATTGCTTGCAGCCCAAGAGTCCTGAGTTTGGATAGAAGCCTAGAGACAATGTAGTAATTTTAATTGGTTTCTCTATATCCAGTCTATGTCAGTCTACACATGTCATTTTAAAAGCAAATGTAAATGATTTTTAGGGATATCCATCTCAGCGTACTTTTAAAGCAGCTCCTATTCTTTCCAATGGCTCCTCTGATCAAATAAACTCATTTCAGGCATTTTAAGCCCTCCACAATCTAGGCTAAGATTACATTCCATAATTATTATGTATTGCTTCCCTTTACTCTACCTTCTAGGCAAATTGGACAACTTGCTCTTCTTACTTCTTGGAGTTCTGTCTTTGCTCAAGTTCATTGCAAGTGCTACTTTCTAAATTAGGCTGCTATAGGAAGGTATTCTATCTCCCCTCCACTCCCAAATCATTCTAATGACTTGGCATACAATTTATACTAAATTACTTGTGTTTATTTTCTCATCAACAGTGTATTAAGTGCCTGAGATCAAGAAATATTTCACTTTTACATTTACATTCTTTAAAAATATTTTATTTAGTTAAAAGTCTCCCAATTACATGTAAAAAATTTAACATTCATTTAAAAAAAGTTTAATTCTCAATTCTTTTCTTCCCTCCACTCTTCCTCTATGCATGGGGAAGATAAATAACGTATCACTTAAGCATGTAAAATCATGCTAAAGATTTCTAAGTTAGCTATGTTGTATGCATGCACACATACACACACGCACACACACATACATATACAAGGAAAATAAAGTTTAAAAAGTATAATTCAATCTGCACCCTGAATTCATTAGTTCTCTCTCTCCCTCCAGGTAGAGAGCATTGACCTTGCATTCTTAGTGTGGAGCATGGTGCATCAATAAAGAAAACAATAGTTATTAAACATTTATTTAGTGCCTCCTATGTGGTTGGCACTATGCTGAATCCTGGCCTCTGCCTGAT
This sequence comes from Gracilinanus agilis, assembly GCF_016433145.1. Classification (NCBI taxonomy): domain Eukaryota; kingdom Metazoa; phylum Chordata; class Mammalia; order Didelphimorphia; family Didelphidae; genus Gracilinanus; species Gracilinanus agilis. The sequence goes on along the minus strand of NC_058132.1, from coordinate 181,007,211 downwards.
ATTTAGATTTGTGTTTCTTTATATCCCCACTGCCTAACTCAGTGACTGGTAGATGTTTAATGAATACTTATTGTCTTATTGTTTGAAATAAATGATGATTCCAGATAGAATAATGATTGTTTCTGAGGCATTTGGCCATTTGTAGAGTGCCAGTGACCAAGCAGGTCTCTGTTTAAAGATAATTTCATGTGCAAGTGAGGAGACAGATACCATTTTGGAGCATAATGTATGTCAACAGTTATTTATGAAATGAAACTGTAGCTCTCTCCAGAGTTGTGACTCAACTTGAAATGAAAATAAATGGTTTGAACAAATTTACTTATTTTCCTTTTGTAATTTATTCATTTAATATATTTAAGAGCACATACTTCTTCTAATAGAAACAACAAAGATGTTCTATTCTAAACTTGTGAAAACAAATACAGTAAGGAAGAATTACATGGCAAAGCCAAAAGTGTTAAGATTGTTAATTTCAAGAAAAAAGGAAAAAGGAAAGAGTTAACAATGACAAGGAGGATAAGAATCCCAGTACTCAAAAGCCTCAAAGCATAAATATCCTTTCCACATTGTGATTGTCTCTATTGTGTTTCAATATAACCAGTTTGGTATGAGAAATTAAATTAAAATTTGGGGTGGAGTAAGTTTTGCTAAAGCCTCAAACAACACCCAAAAGCCAGCAAATGCCACAGAAAAAGTTTAGAAATTCAGAAATGCATTATATACATACATATTATGTAGTTTAAAATGTTCTAAGTCCTGGGAGACTACAACTCCCAGGACTTCCTACCACAACTTCCTCAGACACCTCCCACTTCTTCTGTGGAGGTGTCTGAGAAAGTATAAGAGAGAGAGTCGCTGGTGCTTTTGACACTTTTTTGCCCCCAAAGCTCTTTTTACCCCCAGAGCAGTGTTTTCTAGAAAACCCATCAGAGATCTACCCCTAGCCTTTCTCTCACATAATTTTTTCTAATCTAAAGAGAGCCCAGTTAAATACCCCAGAGACTAGCCTGACTTTTTTTCTACCTAAAGATCCTAGCCTACCCTCCAAAGGGCTTGATTCAATTTCCTGCTCTGGGCTTGGGGCTACCCCAGTTAGGTTTCCTTCCTTCCTATTCCTTTTCCTTCCTATTCCCTACCGTTCTCCCATCCATCCTTTTTCCAACCACCCATATAT
>NC_058132.1:180962549-181005537 GCF_016433145.1 Gracilinanus agilis | reverse complement strand
CACAGAGGCCGCCTTCCTTAAGGAAGAGAATGTCCAGGCCTCGTAGGTTTTGAAGGGCTACTTTGGTGAGGGAGGCAAGGGACTTGTCGAGAAGAGAAATAGAGAATTCCAGCCTGGCTAGATCCTCATTGACTGCCTGGCGGAGCTGGCAGAACCTGTGAGCCTGTATTATGAGGGAGGCAATGCCTGCCCCTGCCCTTGAAAGCCCTAGGAGGGTAGCTAAGGTGACGGCAATGGTAATGGGTTCCTGCCGCCATCACCTAGAGGATATGTGGTCCCATGTTTGAAGGAGGTCCTGATCAGCATAATAGGTCACCCAGGGGTCTATTATCGCAGAATTCAAAGTGGTTATTCAGGGAGATGGGAGAGACGCAAGGCTGGAGACCAGAGTGGGAACACAGCCATCGCGCCCCTTGAGGGGGGATAAGATATTTCCCTCCCAGGAGGTGGACAGTAGCCAAGCAGAGGCGGGGATCCAGGCAGCTGGAATTGCTTGCCACACAGTTGCCATTCCCAATTACTGAGGCGAAGGTCAGGCCAGGGAGCGAGTCATCCCATTGGCACTGGGATGGGCTATCCTCTTGCGAGGTGGTATAGGAGGCATTTAGGCCGAAGGCCTCATAATAGGGTGGGGATGCGACTAAGCAAAGCCAACAACCGTTCAGTGAGGTTGGGGAAGAAATGGTTTAGGGCCGAAAAGGAGGCTTGTAGTAGCGGAAAAAGGGGGTTGTCATGTTCGGGATGGTGGTAAGGGGGAACTTGGGTTGTAGGGGTGGAGAACAGGGACTGAGAAATAGTGGTCTCTTGCAGGGGAAGGGGAGACTTGTAGGTGGAGGGGACTTGGGTCTGGCTGAACTGCGGTTAAGTACAGGGTTGGGTCCTACAGGTATGGACGGGAGCAAAGCAGGCTCTTTCCGAATCATGAGCAGGCTTCCCAAATGCAGCCCACTACCGTGGGATCTGTACTACCAGATTCCCCAGGTCCTACCCAGCATCCAACATTGGTCGGTGGCCTGGAGGAGCTCCAGGAAGAGCTGGTTGCACTCGATTTTCGGGTATGGGTCACAGTTGCAGCAGTGATGACCACAGGCGCAGGGACCCCATTCCACTGTCAGCCAGGAGTCAGGGTTCGGTGGGTCCATGGGTTGCAGCCGTGCCAAGTATTCCCTCCTGTGAGTATAGTCTCAAACCCCAATTGGCGTAATAGTATTGGTTTGGCTGGTTGCAGTAAGATTTCCCAGGGTTAGAGGCAGGGCAAAGGTAAAATACTCCCGTGTTCTTACAGATGGGTTCGGGGGTATTACTGGGGGGAGGGGAGGAAGCGCATATGTCCTTAGGTCCCCACATGAGGTCACAAGCCTTGGTTTGGAGGCTAGGAGTCCCTGAGGTTACAACTGTGGCAAGCACTATAGAGTGTTCAAGGCTGATGAGAGACCATTTCCATGGCTGGTGGAAGGACCCTGCCTGTAGAATGGAGAGAAAACAGGTGAGAGAAAGGGGAGGCAATGGGAGGGTCATGCTGTTCAGTGAAGTTTAAGCTTCAGGGGAGTATCTGGATGAGAAGTAGCTGTCCAGACCTCGGTAGCCTCTGGTGGGTCTGCTGCTCTCATATGGGAGTGGTGGATCCAAGGGCCAATTCCCTCGACCTTAAGAGCTGAAGGTATAACAAAGAGGGTTACATAGGGTCCCTTCTACCGTGGCTGAAGGTTTGCCTTACGGTGTCGCTTAACCCAAACCCAATCCCCAGGTTTAAAGGGATGAGGGTTATGGGGAGGAGGTTGGAACCATGCCTGGAGCCTCAGCCAGAGGTCACACTGGATCTGAGAGAGGGAGAGAACAAAGTCCCGCAGCGAGGGGGTACCTGAAGTTGCTGTTGGGAAAGAAGAGAGAAAGGGGGGATCGAACCATAAAGGATCTCATAAGGGATAAGAGAGAGGGGTCCAGGGGTGTTGCGGGCTTTAAAAAGGGCTAGGGGAAGGCGCATCACCCAGTCCTGGCCAGTCTCTAAAGAGAGTTTAGTAAGAATCTTTTTTAAGGTCTGATTCATTCTTTCTACTTGCCCCAAACTCTGGGGGTTATACTCACAGTGTAGTTTCCATTTGACCTTGAGACCCCCTCTGCCAGCACCTCTAGAGTCTTGGCCACAAATGCAGGGCCATTGTCTGAGCCTAGGGAGGAGGGCACCCCGAAGCGGGGAATTACTTCTTCCAGCAAGATTTTAGTAACTGCATGGGCAGTTTCAGTTTTCATTGCAAAAGCCTTGGGCCACCTTGTGAAAGTGTCTACAAGAACTAGGAGGTACCGGAATCCAAATTTGCCAGGCCGCACTTCAGTGAAATCAAGTTCCCAATGCTCACAGGGTCGGGTCCCAGGGTGCAAGTTCAGGTTCACTGGCCAGGTCAACTGGCAGGTGGTACATTTTTTGACCAATTCCATTAGGAAGGCCCGAGAGCCTTGAAAGTGAATCCGTCCCTTCCAGAACAGTTCATGGAGGTTGTTAGCACCCAGGTGCGTGAGATGGTGGAGGTGGGTGGTCAAAAGTTGGCCAGCAACTCTAGGTAAAAGCAAGTTGCCAGCAGGATCCTGGAAGAAAGACCCAACAGGCCATCCTTCCTTCCCTTTTATCCATTGGCGGTCACTGTCTGAATATTGTGGGGGGTCCTTCGGGGGGTCTGGGATGGGAGATGAGGGGCCGGGTGGCTCTAGGTCAGCCTGAACGGGCAGCACTAGAGTACAGGCCCGGTCCCATGTTGTAGCTGCTTTAGCAGCCTCGTCTGCCCAGTGGTTTCCCATGGTGGGGAGAGACGACCCACTTTGGTGTCGACAACAGCAACTGCACAGGGCTCCCAGACAGCTGTAAGGAGATCCTAGATGTCCCCGAGGTGGGCCACAGGCTTCCCAGTTGAAGTGACAAACCCCCTTTCCTGGTATATCGGCACATGCACATGCAGGGTTGCGAAGGCGTAGCGGCTCTCTGTGTAAATGGTGACCCACTTGTCCTTTGCCACACGCAAGGCTACTGCCAAAGCAAACAGTTTGGCCTTCTGAGCCAACGTCCATTCAGGGAGGGAGGCGTCCCAAATGATCTGGCCAGTATGGCCAGATCTACTACCGCAGCTCTGGCTCTCCTACCTTGCGGGGACACGAAGCTGTTGCCATCACTGAAGAAAAGAAGGTCCAGATTGGCTAGAGGAATGTCCTTAAGGCCAGGCTGTGCAGATATTGATTCCACAAGGATCTCTTGGCAAGAATACATTTGTGTTGCAGTCCCTGGTAGGGAGAAGTGTGGCAGGATTAAGGCCGGTCACCACCCGGAAGGACAAGCGGGCCTCGTTCAGGAGGAGCAATTGGTAGTGGGTCAACTGAGCATGGGACAACCAGTGCACCGGAGGCTGGTGGAGGACGCTCTGAATGGCGTGTGAAGTGGCAATGAGAAGTGGCTGGCCATGTGTAAGTTTGTTGGCATCTTTGACCAAGAGGGCCACTGCTGTGATAATGCAGAGACAGGAAGGCCATCCTGCTGAGATGGGGTCAAGCCTCTTGGAAAGGTAGGCCACCGGCCGATCCCAGAGTTCTAGTTTCTGGGTGAGGACTCCTTTCACCACTCCCTGATGTTCGTCAACAAACAGCTGATGAGATTTCTCTGGGTTGAGTAGGGCCAGGGCCGGGGACTGCCGCATAGCCTTTCAAAGATCCTAGAAGGCGATTTCCATGTCCTCAGTCCATGTCCAGTTCAAGGTCTCCCGGGTGGCAGCGTAGAGGGGTTTTGCCATCTCCGCAAAGTTAGGTATCGAAAGATGACAGTACCCCACAGATCCCAGGAATTCCCGTACCTGCGGGGCAATGAGGGAGTGGGGATGGAGAGGATGGCCTGGGTCATGGCTGGGGTGAGCCAGCGAAGACCATCCTGAAGGCAGTAGCCAAGGAAGGTGACCTCCTGGCGGGCTATGTGTGCTTTCCTGGCACTGACACGATAGCCAGAAGTCTCGAGGCAGAGCAAGAGGTTACTCATAGCTTCCTTGCAGGATTCCTCGGTGGGGGAGGCAATCAGCAAGTCGTCCACATATTGCAAGAGTCACAGTAGGGTGGAGTTGGCAAAAAGGTTTCAAATCTTCTGCCAATGCTCGCTAAATAGGGTCAGGCTGAGTTTCAGTCCTTTGGGCAGTCTAGTCCAGGTGAGTTGGATGGTCGAGTGGGTTTCAGGGGAAAACCACTCAAAGGCGAAGATGGGCTGACTGACATCAGCCAGTGGAAGGGTGAAAAAGGCATCCTTTAGGTCCGGAGTAGTATACCAGGTCAAGGAAGGGTGTATATTGCTAAGGAGAGTATATGGATTTGGGACGGGGGGGTGGACATCCTCAATACGCTTGTTAACTTCCTGAGAGTCTTGAACGGGCCTGTAATCCCCTCTGCCTGGTTTATGGGCAGGGAGGAGCAGGGTGTTCCATGGAGATTTGCAAGGTGTGAGAATCCCAGAGGCCAGGAGATGCTGAATGTGGGGTTGAATGCCGTGTCTGGCCTCAACTGACATCGGATATTGTTTAACCTGGATGGGGGTGGCCCCGCTCTTGAGGGGGATGATAATGGGTGGTTGATTTATGGCCAGCCCAACTCCCAAGAGTTCAGCCCAGACCCTAGGAATAGAATCCACCCATGGCCGCACATGGGGGGGGGGGGAAATGTCTGGGGAGGGGCGGTTCAGAATATAGGAGGTGTTCTTCCTGAAGAGCTAGGGTAAGGACCGTGAGAGGGGCTCCTGAATCTTCTGTAAGGGACACGGTCCCATGGGAAAAATGAATATGGCCCCGATCTTGTGGAGGAGGTCTTGACTGATAAGGGGAGCAGGGCTTTCAGAGATAATGAGGAAGGAATGGGAAACCTGGCAGGTTCCCAGATTGACAGTCCGTGCTGTGGTCCAGGGGTACCAGTTGGTCACCATCACCTCTTGGACAAGGGAGGTTTTGGAGCTGGTCTTCTCCAAGGGTGACAGGAGGACCGAGTGTTCGGCTCCTATGTCCACAAGCATAGGAAGGGGTTTCCCCTCAATATAAGCCATTGCCCAGGAATCAAGGAAGGGGCCTGAGACCCGTCCCCCTCAGTCATCTTCAGCAAGGGAGATGACATTCCTGTTGGGCTATCCCCAACCAGTATCGGGGGAGTTATCCCAGCACCTTGGGGGGCTTTGCTGGCCTTGCCTCACTCTGCCTTGTATTTTCTGGGGGCAGTGATGCTGCCAGTGGCCAAATTTTCCGCAAAGAAAACAGGGGCCCCGTGGGTGCTGGTCAGACAGTTGCCTACCGGAGGGAGGGGGCTGGGTCAAGGCTGCCATGAGGACCCGGGTTGTCTGCTGTTGCTGTTGGGTCTGGATCCAATTGCTTCCTGACTTTCTCTTCCCTGGACTGGAGGTCCTGCAGGCACTTGAATTCTCATTCTTCAGCCTCCTTCTGCTTCTGTTCCTGCCTAGCAATTTCCTCCTGCCTAAGTCGGTTAGCCTGCTCCTCAGGGGTTTCGCGAGAGTTAAAAACTTTCTCCACCACCTTAAGTAATTTGGTTAGAGATTGGGCCATAAATGCATCAGCTCTCTGGAGCTTCCTGCGAATATCAGGGACCAACTGGTTGACAAAGGCAAGAACAACAGCTGTCTGGCTATTGGGAGCTGTTGGGTCCACCGGGGAATAGATGCGGAAAGCTTCCTGCAGCTGCTCCAGAAACACGGCAGGGGTCTCTTCAAGGCCCTGCCTAAAACTCAATTTTAGCCAAATTAGTGGGCTTGAGGGCCACTGCCCGAAGCCCAGCGAGGAGAGTCTGGCGGTAGGATTGAAGATGCTCCCTACCTTGATCATGGGTGAAGTTCCAATCAGGCCACTCGGTGGGGAACACCGCAGCAAGGCGTGCAGGGTCGGTGGTGGGTCTCCCATCGTCCCCAAGAACCAACTTTCTACCTTCAGCGATGATCAGATCATGCTCCTCACTGGTGAAGAGCGTGCGGAGTAATTGCTGACAATCATCCCAAGTGGGGCTATGGGTGAGAAAAATAGACTCAACCAGGGCTATTAAATTCTGGGGCTACTCAGAGAAAGGGAGATTTTGATGTTTCCAATTATACAAGTCAGAAGTGAAAGGCCAATATTGGAAAACAAGGGGACCCCCAGCCACCATGGGCCCGACAGTTCAGACTGGTAAGACGGTGGTAGAAAAGGGGGCTTCCCCTGGATCGGGAGGTGGTGGCTGCATTAAGGGCGCCCGGCCTTGGGAGCGATGAGCTGGAGGACGGCTGGGTAAGTCAGCTCCCTGTACTGCCACTGACTCGTTCCCATCAAGAGGAAGAAGAGGGTTTAACTGAGGGGCATAGGGAAGGGGGGTGGTAGAGAAGAGTCAGGGAGGGGATCCTTGGGTGGTGGGAGGACTGGAGGCAGAAGGGGCTTCTCACGCTTAGGCTTGTCAGGCAAGTCCCTGGGCTTAGTTCTATTGTCTAGTGAAGCCACGAGGACATGGATGGCCTCCGTGTAAGGTCTCAACCAGGACGGAGGATCTAAGGCAAAGTCTTGCCAGGTCAAGATGTAGGGGACCTGGTTCCGATGCCTTTCTGCTCCTGGGAGGAGGACACGCCCCCGGATGGCAGTGATGACACTGTTCTGCCAGGTACCTCTTCGGGGCCACCCGCACCCAAAGGTGGGCCATTCAATGTTACAGAAGGTCTGCAACTTTCCCTTATGAACCATCAGGCCCAGGTTTGCGGCTCTTGACTTAAAGTCAGCATAATGTTGGAGAACCAGGTCCATAGGGGTGGACTTGCCTTGGCCCATTTTGGGTCCGGAGGATAAGGAGAGGATGAGGAGGCAAATCAGAGAGAGTAGGATGAGGAGGGGGGTGATACCGGAGAAGTCAAAACTGCGGTACTTCAGGGTCCACTCTCAGAAACAGGTAGGAGGTTTGGACAGATGCCGTAGGGCAAACCCCTCACCCCAGAACGGGATGGGCCTCGGAACTTGGCATAGGATGTCCCCATATGATCCTCTGGGCATGGAATCTCCCATCCACTAAGTCTTATGTTCAGCGAGAGTCCTCCTCTCCCCCATACACACTTACGATCACCACACACACACTCCACTCGGCTCACCTGAAGGTCCGGTCCAAGGCAGTACCCTCGGCCCTTCTGTCAAGGGGTTCTGAGGGGGGGACTAACAATCCTGGACGAGCCCCCAAATGTTAGGGTCTGAGTCTTTGCCCACCACCAAGGAAGACAAGTAGACAATGCAATTAAGCAAAAGGGTCGTTTATTGATCTGGTGTGCACCAGGGAGCTCAGCCCAAGAGTTCCACCTGTGGCTCATGAGTGCAGGAGTTTTATACCCTTCACCTGTCAGCCTACATGGTTTACAGGCTTTTCCTGGAACATCTTGCAGTTAGGGTGTTGACGCATCTATGTACTTTGTCAGGGGCCTGCTTGCCATGTGTTTTACAATGATATGTTTTGCAAGGGTCAAGCGGCTTCCTGCCTTGGCCTCCCTCAAATCATCTTCATCTTCACTAGATTCTGGATCTGACAAGGAAACCTTAAAGATTTTGGTGTTCAAATTTTTTCTAGATAACAAAGGGGTGTTCTCCATGGCAGCTACATTAGAAACCGCCTGTTCCATTTTGTTAATCTAATAAGAGTAGGATCTAATAATGAATCCTTAAATAGGGACCATAAGGCAAAAGATTCTATTGGCACCTTTTCTGGTCCATGCTCAGTGTAATAATTTTGCAAATCATGGCCAATCTTTTCCCATGTATCAAAGTTTATAGTTCCTTCTTCTGGGAACCAGGGGCTGCATATTTGAATAAAATCAAGGAACTTAGTAAGCTGCCTTCTAGTTATTGACACTCCTCGCTTTTGGAGGGTGTATTTAATTAGATCAACAAAGATATTTCTCTCCTTAGATTCACTGTGCCCCATGCTGCTGGTCTGCTAAGGACTCAAAGCTTTCCAATAAGAATATTAAGAAAAGATGGGGATCTGAAAATGAGTCAAAAGAGGAGCCTCAGATTTTTGCCTTAGATGGCCCATTCTATCTGCATCTTACATGCAGTGCAGAAAAATCATACACACAGTTTTACTTGCCAATGATTTTGTAATGGGATCCAGATAAAACATCTATTACAGACTCAATTTCTCTAAATGACTCCTAATAGCCTCCTGGAGGGGTCAAGTTGTTTTTGGATTAACCTATCTGCTGGTACCAGAGCCTTTCAGGGCTCAGGTGACCAGGACCAAACACAAAGACTGCCTCATCCTGGATTGGTCACATAGGGAATCCAGATAACAGGCCCTAATTTTGACCCTGTTTCTCCAATCGGCTCTCTACAACTAAGATCTAAATCAATATAGTAAGAGAGACTGAAAGTTCTGTTTTCCCTAAACCAAGATAGCAGTGCTTAGGGCTGCAGTTTCTCCTATGCCTAGCCCTTCCAAAATTGGGATGAGAATGGGCACTCAGGGCAGATTATGAGCACAGGGCAAAGGGGAGAGGCTCAGAGGTGGGGTGGTGCTGCTGGCAATGCAGCCCCCTTCCAAGCCGAGCAGTTTTGTCCTGCAAGACAAGCTTTATCAGGCACATTGCAGGGAGTCAGCCTTGCCAATAGAGAAGCATATAAGTGAACTTCAACATTAATTCCCAATTTGCACCACTGGCTAGTCCCCATATGAGCCTGCAGGATCCTATGCCATCTCCCTCCTCCTCCAAATATCTAAAGGAATGGGGTGATGGTTTCAGCCTTCTGTTGCTTCTTCATAGCTGAATAGGGGTGTAGAATCCCTGAGAGGAGGAGGAGAAGCTGTGAGCACAGGGTCTTCAGGGGCATGTCTGCAGTGAATGCCAGGGTCCTGAAGGCTTGGAGACTTGAAGGATGCGTGTCCAGAGACTGTTTTCCCTGGACAGGCAGACAGGTCACAAGGTGGAGCATCCTTCCCTAAGGCAGAAGGATAGAACCCAGGCCTGGGGCAAAGACTAGAACACCCGATATAAAGAGAGAAAATTAGGACAATAGAAACTGATATTAAACCTTTACATTTGAGTATCTTAGCCAACAGACTTCATCTCCAGAAATCATCTTCTGACAGGAATTTATCCTTTTAGGAAGTTTGATTCCTAAGTTGTTTGCAGAGTTGGATGTGATGTTTCTGTTACAGAATATCCTTTTGCAAGGCTCATATTAATAGGGCATCTATAAATACTTGAATAACAATATTTTATAGATGAATTTCTTTATCTCAGATTCTGGAGGAAATCCAGAAAGCTTTGGGTTATATTTCCAAGCTCAAGATCCAAACTTCAATTGTGGTAAATTAAGGCTGCAGATACAAGTCATTTATTACTAAAATTCACCTACTTCTCAAAGTATGTTCCCTAACAATTTGATAATTTTTGATTATTAACCTAATAGGTTGTTTGGGGAAATGGAAACTTTAATTTTACAATTGGCATCACGTGCTGATTATGGGACTTGTCACAAAAGAAAAGGTAGACAGGGAAAACATTTCCTCATGTCCCAAGGGACTCATAGTGAGGGGCCTCCATGTACAGGCCAAAGCTGTCAATGGCTCATGCCATTGTTGTGCCATTCGAGGATTAGTAGTTTAGATGGTCAGAAGAGGTCCAGTCCAGGTTGAGCCTTAGAATTGCCTCTCTAACCATCACAGAACATTCTCTGTATCACCATTAGATCCCAGAAGCCTTCTCCTTCCTTAAAAGACAAGTCTTACTCATTTCAGCTCAGAGAAATTCTGCTAAGCAGCAGTCTAGAAACAATTTTCCATACTGTAAGCCTGAGGAAGGGTTTTTTTTTTTGGATATCAATATGTTTGAAGGTGGTCGCCAGAGGATTGAACAATTATCAATCCTCAATTAAGAATAATCTCAAGTCAACAATGACTTTATGAAAGTTTATTTATAATTAAGAAAAGGTAGAGGAAATAAGGAATAAGAATCTAACACAGTATGTAAATTACTATGATCCCCTAATTAATCCAGGTAGATCTAATTAACCCTCAGTTGAAAGTCAGAGGGCCAGAGGCCCGGAGGTGAATGAAGCAAAGCTTCATTCATAGAGTCTCTATTAAAGAAAAGTTCTTTAAGAGAAACTCAGGAAGACTGAGTCTTTGAATTCACCATATGGAGTTCTAAAGAAGATATTGAAAGCAGTCTTACCAAGGTCTCAGTGTTCCAGCCAGCACTCCTCCACAAACCAGGAAACCTCAAAGACTCCGAAGAGTTCCTTCACCAACAACAGCCCTCTTCGCCAGAAACCCCTCTCCAGCAGAAGACCTTCTCCTTTTAAAGGGGTTACTTATATGTCACTTCCTGTGCCTCCTCCCTAATTTGCATGTCCAATCACAATAGACGCTCCTCATAATACTGCCTAGGGAGCAGTCAGTTGATTCTGATTCATCACCCACTCTAGCACACGTGGGTTACGGATCTCCCAAAATTGGAGGTGCTTTCACCTTTGGTGATTAAATCTAAGGAGAATCTTATTATCACAATACACTCAAAAAAGCCTTTACATCCTACAAGGCTGATCACTCAGTTATTCCTACATATTTTGGTAATAATTACTATATCACACTTTGGTCACAAAACCTGAATTATAAGGAACAGGAGTGCTGGATTGAGTAACTCCATATAAAATATAAATCAGGGCTGTATTATCTCCTGGAGCTAGTCCATCCAAAGGACTAAGACAAGGCTATACAGGAATCATTTCAGTATAACTGTCCAGAGAAATTCCAGAATCATTTGAGATGTTTCCAACACCATATATATTAATTTTAGAAATTATCTCTAGGTCATCTTCACCTTCTCTGATTCACTTTTACCATCATAAAAATAAACATACCAGTTGGTATCCTTGCAAATGTTAAGCAATAATTCCCAAGAATTGAGACAGTACCTTTAGCATTGGGCTTATCAATTATAAGTCTCAGTTCATAGTACAAATTGGTAAACTGAGGTAAACATTGAGGATTGAACAGAATCTATGATACAGTCAGGTTTACAATGAGCTTTTGCTTACATTCAAACAATTCTTAAAATACATATTTTAGCAGCAATTTACATAAAAGTCATATTTAAAAGGAATATCATAAAGCATGTAGTATTACAGCGTCTATTTTAAAATTACGAGATCTGAAACCTTTTAAGCACTGTAAACCTTAAAACAAGCACCTTGATAAGCAGGCTGTTTTATCTATTTTCGACCGGGAAGTCAAATGTAATAATAAAGTTAGTCCACTTTAATACACTGAGATGAAAACCATTTATGATAAATTCTTATGACGGAAAGATCAATATGTATGGAAAAGCAGTCTTCTTGAGACTGTACTGCAAAAAAACCTGTTTTACAAAACTGATCTGTGGCTTTTCTATCAAATATCAGTTCCTATGTATCAATGTGGAACAATGATAAGTACTTCTTTCTCCTTCCTGTGTGCAAGGAAGGGGTTAAAAGCTTATGAGCAATTTATCCTAAGGCTGCTTGACTTGGTTTAGGTTTTTATTACTTAACAACCTTGTCTCTTATCCCTCTTTAACAAATGAGATCATCACAATTTAAAATTTTGCATGTATCAAAATCTTCATAATAAATTATTCTCAACAGATTTTAGTTTGAACTCCACAACTTGCAAATAACTTTTAAGCCCTTTAGCCATCTTTTAGTATGTAAACAAACTGAATTTCAAAGCATTTACTCTTATTCCTTTCAAACCTCTCTTTAAAACATAATAGAATAGAACCTATTCTGATTTACCATTTATTGTATCTATTTTGCACTAGAATCCACACCTATTATTTTTTTTTCTTTACATAGTGCAGTTACTCTTCAGTGGTCACTGTTTCTTCCCTGTCTATTACCCAGGAGCTGTTCTATAAATATGAAAAATAATAAAGGCTGCTATAATAATATAAATTAGTATTTTAATTAAAGCCATGCTGATAGATAAAGTTATTAGACCACACGCTTGTAAGAATTTAAAATTGCCGCCCGCGCCATTATTGTCTCCTGTCTCTTCCTAAGTCTGCTGGCCAAGAGCCCACTCCCTCCTAACCCAGGAGATTTAAACTCTTCTCTGCATGGAGACGTAGGCCTCCCCACACCCAAAGAACCAGAACCAGAAACCTGTTGGACCATGGGAAATGTAGTTTGATAATTTCCCTGTGTCCATAGAAAATACATATATATACTTAAAGATGACATCTCCCAAATTTCACTTTTACAGTTCTCATACATTGTTCTTACATCCTTTTAAAATAATTCTTGTATCCTAGGTAAATACAATGCTGTCCAAATTTCTATGTTCACTTTGAAATGTAAGCCAAATTGTATTGTTCTAATAATCTTTAAGTTAAATTTTCACTAATATCAGTGTGATTAATGGTAGATTGAACTTACGGTTGTTCAAGAAAGTTTTTTCACTCTTGGTTAAGCACTGAGCAAGACTAATGGATTTTGGCTAGCTAGGAAAGTTAAGCTGCACTTCTGTACTTCTTTACACAACTCAGAATCTTTGCTCTCTGTCTGAATAAGTTTTCCTTAGATTGCAATTTATAATCCTTTGTAATCTTCATTAGATATCTATCTCAGTATTTAACCTGTTGATAGATTTGGTGATGGGATCAAATTTGTCCCTTTTTCTGCCTTTTGATTTCTATGTTCCCTTTCTCATGGCCAATGAGAAATGGAAAGAGAAATGTTTGACAGATTAGTTTGATTGACTCTTGCCATAATAAGAGCAGAGAATAAGATTTCTTTTAACCAATTAAATTATCTTAGAGTTTAAGAGGTTCAGAAACTAGGATGTTATTTTCTGAATTTCTCAAACTTCAACAATTGTGTCGAGCCTCCTTGTCCCATCACAACCTGCAAGAGGATGGGTAAAAGAAGACACTGAACACTTATAACAATGAGATGAACACAGAGACAGATATGCTTGGGGAAGACAAAGAGGACCAACAGAAACAGATCATACAGCCACTCACCTGCACACTCACACTCAAAAAAAAAATCTTGGGCTCTGCCCAAAGGGCGGCCACTGACTTACAGATGGATCGCTTCTGCCTGCCAATTCTAGGTCCACCACCAGCATGTCCGCTGAGCAGGAGGAAACTCTAATTCTCAAAACAGCCCGCTGAGATCCCTACGAAAGGAATGCTCAGTCTGGGCAGGAGGGGACTCTAACCCCTCAAAATTGCTGAGATTCCTACAAAAGGAATGCTCAGCCTGCTGGCTTCTGGGTCCAGGAAAATCCACCTTGAGAGTCCCAACAGCTCACCCAACCCACAGACCAGGCCGCAGAAGGTACGGGGTCTGGGACTGAATTCTGGTCTAGCAATAGGCTTCCTCATATAAACCCTAAGGCTGGAGAGGCTGAGCCCATCTGATAAACTGTATACCGTGAATTCACAGACCTTTCCCTTCGGCTATACCAATTCCCATAGCAGCACACCATGCCACTCGCGATATGGATTCTTCTTGAGGGAACTCCCAACCTAAGTTACTATGTTGGTGGATCCTTGATCCAAGTTTTGGGGACCCAAGCGAGCCCCCATATGTTATGCTCAGTTCTGATCCCAATTGTAAGGATGAGTTCACACCAACAATGTAAAGGGAAAAGGAACTTTATTGCTAGCTTGAGCTAGGTTCCAGGCCACCAGAAACTGGTGTATTAACCCAGACCCCATTGTGAGGGAAGCATGGGCTTCTAAGCTAGTTGTAGGGTGTATACAAATCCTGGAGCTCAGTTACATTGTGTCATAATGAATATTCTGCTGTTAGTAACTGTGGGTTCTCGAAAGAGTCCTGGCTGGAAAGTCCCTAGCTTGTGGTTGCTTAGTTCCTGTGTAATAACTTTGGGGTCCTACATTCTTCTCCTAAGAGTCCATCACCTAGACAGGACTCTCGCCCCAATCTAAGCTTCTCTCTACCTTCCCAACTAATCCCTTGTTCCTAACTAGTTTATAACTAACTTGGAAATATTTATAGAACTATTGCAAGGAAGAGGTGAGGGTAAGCTATTTCAGAGAGACTGAAAGAAGTCTCCTTCTTTCCTAAAGAAGTCCCAAAGGTTCCTAAAGAAGTCCCAAAGGTTCCTAAAGAAGTCCCAAAGGTTCCTAAAGAAATCCCAAATCTCTCAAGTGAATGGGAATTTTAGAGGTAGAAGGGAAAGATAGGGTAGAAAGGGAAAGGAAGCTAGGGAAGCCTGAGGAAGGGTAACTGGAGTAGCCAGGGTAGTCCCCAAGCCCAGGAGGGGAAATTGACCTGAGCTCTTCTAAGCTCAATAAAGATCAGGTAGCATTTATTGCTAGAATAGATAGGT
Organism: Gracilinanus agilis; assembly: GCF_016433145.1. Lineage (NCBI taxonomy): Eukaryota > Metazoa > Chordata > Mammalia > Didelphimorphia > Didelphidae > Gracilinanus > Gracilinanus agilis. Next base: position 180,991,179 of record NC_058132.1, on the reverse strand, counting down.
TTATTTAGATTAGAAATGGGAAGGTGTAGGGAAGCTAGGAGGTAGATCTCCGAAAAAGGCACCAAGAGAGAGCTCAGGGCCAAGAGAGTCTCCAGGATCAAGAGAGCCTCCAGGATCAAAAGAGCAAAAAGTCACCAAAACTCTCTCTTTTATACTTTCTTATACATGGTCTCCCAGGGCTTAGAATATTTTTTAACAACACACTCTTCTTGATGCTGATTCAATGATCCATGTTGTCAGGAACCAGTATGGTAGCCATCACAGTTTTCAGGGTAAACAAATGGATAGATAAGTTGCTCAGGGGCTGGTTTGATCAGGAGCTGCAGACTTCCACCTCCTCCTTCACAGCTCCAAAACCATCTCCCCATTTGCTTGGGAATTCCCCCCAAAACCTCCTTAGTTCCAATGGTCACCAACTGATCTTGACACTCGGGGTTCCACCATCAGCCCCTGTCAAATTCCATCTTACACCACCAAATCTTCCAATATTGTTCAGAGCCAACACCCTAGACAATGTGGGTTTTGAAGTGTTGTGGCTGGGGGGACTGCATCCTCCAACGTACCCCAGGTGTCCCTCCCCCTTACTTGCTGGTGTGAGATTGGTCTTGAATGGACCAATCCTGTGCTGGGGGAGGGACCATGCCCCCCTATTTCTGATTATATGCACTTTTCCTAACGTAATTATCAAAAATAATCCATTAATTCCAATGCATAAAATAAAATTGGCAACATGCAAAACAATTTTTTCTCACTAATATTCCCTAGAATTCTGTGCTAGCATCTCAACAGAAAAAAAAAAGGCATTTCAGGCAATATGTTTCATAACGTGAAATCTTTAGTACCATAACTACAGTGAATAAAATTCTTAAAACTAAATATTTTTAACCTAAATCTTATCTTTGTAAATTGTAATTAATAAATTAGCTAATTCTAGTTAGAAGCAAGGTTTCCAGCCTAGAGAAAAGGTTGGTCACTTTTAAATCTGTCCCTTTAAGCAGAAAGAAGAATTTTCGGTGGGTTCCTTAAGAGGAATTCCCAGAAATCCCAAGGAAAAGACAGTTGGATAATTGATCACTCCCAAAAGCCTTTCAAGATTAGGTGTTTGGGAAATTTCCTCTGATCACTCTGTGAGGGATTTTGAGAGAATTGATTTTGAAGAAGGAGAAATTCATCTTTTGATCAGAAGAGAGATTTGTTGGTGGGAGTGCTTTTCTCATAAAGGGAAAAGCAGCCATCAGGCGGCACTGTTCAGTCTGGCTGAAGCTGTGTCAATTTCGGGGAACCCTGCTGTGAGAAATTGACAGATACCAATACTAATGACCAATTGAGATCAATTTGTTGAAGATAGCTGGAATTAAGGAGGATTATATAACTTTAAGAACATCTCCTACAACAGGTTTAGAAAGATAGATATAATCTTTAGGTAGATAATAAGAGTAGATAAGTGTAGATTCACTTTGGCGAATAAGGAAAAAAGTCCCTTGTGGGACAGAGGGGTTCAGGGTTGTAGTATAGAAATATAAGTATTAGGTTAAGATATTTCATCCTAATCTCTACCTCCTTTTCCTGTCCCTACTCCTTCTCATAGTTTTAATAAACTTGTTGGATTAAATCATGTCCAGCAAGTTCATCAACCATCGATCACTTTGAAAGCTCCCTGATAGCAGTCAAGATCAACTGGCCATCCATATAAAGATCAATAATAAATATTACATTTTCTGCTGTATTAGTTGGTGGTGTGAGGGAGTTGTACTATATATTATAATGCTGTAAATCTCTCTACCTTGATCTACCTCTCTACCTTAAAAACCCAAAGAGAGGTTTCTAGAATTTGAGTCACTGCTGTTGAAAGACAGCAAAACTGGTGAGGTCTTAATATTACCTCTATGCTTTGTTCTTCACAGCTGTTTAATGGCATTGGAGATGATGAAGAAAGATGCATCAACTCAGTTATTTGCCATCAATGTCTGTTTCCTATGCCATTTCAGATCCTTTGGGGTCTCAGTATGGGAACATAGCAGAGACAAGTTGATGTTTAACTATAAGCTTGTCATCAGTAATGCGATCAGCCACCTAAATGTCTCTAGCCAGCTGGTTCATTATGCCAAATCATCTATTTAGATTAAAACACGAGTATGGCTATAGACTTAATAACTTTATTGTGACTTTTTGATAGAAGAAAGAAAGGAAGATGAGAGAGAGATCTTAGAAAAGTTTTATACTACTCTAACTTTCCCATTTGGCACTTTGTCCTATAGCAGCTCCTGCCAGCACCAGCATGGAAGGAAAGAAACAGAATGACTGCTTGCTCTTTCACCATTGATACACTCTCTCCTGGCTCTGCTCTGTACTGCCATTACACACTGATGTTCAGGCTGACATCACAGTGTTGGAGATGTTTAGGATGATGTCAGACACCTAGCTAACACTGACAATAGCTGTTTAGGTTGTAGTCAGGGAACACCCGGTTTTGATGTGCCGAGAACAATCAAATCCACATTGTCTGACACAGTCATAGGTGGAATCCGGAGACTGCACAGTGGCCCCAAGGAAGGATGGAAACACCCACTTAGACTCCCTGTGTGACTCTTACTAATACTCCCTATTATTGGAATTGTTATGATCACTATCCTTACTCAACCCTAGCAAGAGATTCTACTTATCAAGTCAGACCTAATAAGGACCTCTATGCACCTATTTGGATAAGGAGTCATAGAGGGGAACCTACTAGGTATAAACCCCCAACAAAACTGTACTTAGACTCTCCACTCCCATATATAAGAGCTTACATAATAGAAGGCCAGGGACAACAAGCTTCCTTGATCTGGTATGTTAACAAAGGAGGACAAGGGATAAAATATAGTGAATTGCCTTTCATGAAAAGGCCAGTACACTCCACTTTGCCAGATTATTTGTTAACCCCATGGGCTAGGCAACAGTTCAAGGATACTTGCTAAAGGTAATAGAGAGTGAAAAGTTATTAGTGACTGGGTTATGTTAATTGTATTTTTTGAAGTCTTGATTGATTGCGTAATTAGTTAGTGTAATGAATAACTATTCTTAGCTTAACCCCATGTCTGGTACCTATAATGGGGAAAAACCAGGGAAAGTGCCTTAAATATTACTTGTGGGCTCAATGGGGTGGATAGAAGACAGGAAGGGAGAATGTGTGAGACTTTACAAGTCAGGAAACCAAGTTTAACTACAAGGGAAAGACCATTGACTGAAATGGCAGTTAAGCCTGACCAATTGTCACTCAACCCCACCCAGCCTGGCATAAATACAGATTAATACATACACACAATGAGGAACTAAAATTACTAAAAACACACAGGGAATCAGTTTAATAATATGAGGGGATTGGGAAGGGGGTTAGGTAAACTATGGCTAACAACCCAGGACTGGAGTCAAAAAGGGTAAGATCCCTAGCCAACCTGGCTTCTGCCAGGCTTTGACAACTTGCCTAAGGACCTGGAGTAGAGGGCTTGAATTTGGGATTCTCACAAGTATTCCAGGGATGTTACAGGATGCCAGGAACCAACTCCTCCAGAACTGATGTAGCCAGGTAGGGATTGAAGTCTGCAAGCTGTCCACCAGATCACAGGCCACTTCCCTACTCAGTGTCGCTTTGCAGGGTTCATGTCTTCTGCTGTCAACCTTCACCACTCTCCAGGACCCCAGGGAATCAGGGTACAGCTCCACTAGCTCTGAGGTCTCCCAGGGTCAGTTGCAACTTGTCCCAACCACCATGGAGTCTTTCTCAGAGAGAGAGCAAGCCACTTCCTGCTTCCCCATTCCATGTGGAATTCTCCAGCCCTTCCTGCTAAGTCTCCTACACAACTAAATAATCTCCCTCACAACAGTCCCCCCCCTTTGCACAAAGCCAAAATAGTGTTCCACACAATATTTTGGTATTTGTGCACTACAAACTAAACTAAAATTCTAACCCCAAATAACAAATAACCTACACTAACTCTATTCTATCTAAGACTATCCTACTCTACCCTACACTAGGGATTTTAACAAAGAAAGGTGAAAGGTAAAGGGATAAATACATTGAACAGTTACATAGTTCAAAGCACAAAGCAACAAGTAACAATGCAAAATTTCCAACAAAATTAAGAAAATCAACAGCAAATATGAAATATCAACAGAAAAGTCAAAGCAAACATCAAACATAACTCCTATTGTAATACAGAAATATTCTACTAACTAATAAATGCAAACAATGTTGGAAAATACATTTTAACACAACATTGCATAAGTCTCTACATCAAAATTACAACAAAACATCAAACTCCCTTTTGCAAATTACATTTAAATGTTTGCAACTCGATTATATCAAATTATTCACAGAATTTACATTTATACACATATATACATATGATACATACATACAATATATACATAACATATATGTATGATATACATGTAGCCCATGGCTTCTGATGAAGGAATGGTAGAGTTAGAGACATGGGAAAAAATTGGCTTTGATTTAAAATCTTCTTATACTGAACATGGACCAGAACAGGTCCAAGTAGAGATTTTTCTTTTTGGACTCTCTTTAGGGATGTTTTAGATCCTATCCACGAGGTTACCCATCTTATGCAGACTTTTTCTAGCCTTTCTGCAATTGAAAAGATGCCTTTATTGTCCAGGCAGAACTCTAAAGCTGAAATCTTTATGGTTTCCGTGTCAAACCAAGATCCTGACAAGGAGGAGGATGACAAAGAGAGACTTTCCCCTGAAGATGAGGCTATGTTAAAGAATGAGGTGCCTTGTTATAATAATCCCGACTGGGGCTTTCCTATTCAGATTAAACAACCACCAATGGCCCCTCCCCTTCCTCAATATTTTTCTCTATCTAAGGAAGGAAGGCATAAATGGAAGGGAATGAAGAGTCCTCCACCTCCTCGTAATGTAGACTTTAGAGGTGCAGTAGAGGCTGCTCAAAAGGATGGGGATATGTCCTTTTGCTCCCCTGTTGTTTTTATGGAGGATGAATTTGATGATGATGAGGAAGAACCCAAATGGGATCCTCTTCTGTATAAAATACTAAAGGAGATCAAGACAGCATGTGCATCATACAGTCCCACCTTCCCCTTTACTTTGACCTTGGCAGAAACCTTAGGGAAAAAGTGGACTGTGCCTTATGATTGGGTTCAAATAGCTAAGTCTTGTCTTTCAGGAGGGGATTACCTCTCTTGGAAAGCAGAATATGATGAGTCAGTAAAAAAGAAAGTGGCCAGCAATAAGAAAAAGGGAAATAAGATCACAAAAGAAATGTTATTAGGAGAAAGTGAATGGGTAGATTATGCTGATACTAGCTGAAATGTACAATAGAAGCCCTGAGAAAGCTGTCAGGCTGATAAGAAGGGTAAATGGGTTTTTTTAATGTTTGGGGTTTTTAGTATTGCCTTTTAAAAGGCAAAATCTCTCCAAAGGGAGAGATTGAAGCTAGTAGGGGGCAGTAGGGAGTTCTAAGAATTTAGGCTGGGGTGGGTGGAAGGCAGAGAGGGGCTGGGGTTTTTCCAGACCCCTGCCCCTCCAGTGGACCTCTGCTGGGTTCCCGTAGGGGGAAGATCTTGTTTTCCCTCCACTGGCAGACTCCCTGCCGGGTCTTTTGCTGCTGACTGGGTTTTTGTTTGTTTTAAGTGGACTGGGATTTCCGAGGGCTGGCTAGGTTCTTGGGTTGGGTAAACGATTCAGAACCCCTGCCAAGGAAGAGGCTCTAGGCAGGGGAAGAGTAGGGGAACAGTCTGGGGTTTTTCCGGACCCCTGCTGGGTTTTCCAGTGAGGCCCCCTGCTGGGTTTTAGCCTGGCAGGGGTAAGGGGGTTAGGGTTAAGGCTCTTGGTCTGGGGTGGTGGAATTTAGATCTAGCAACCCTGTTGAGACAGAGGAGCTTGGCAGGGGCTTAGTAGGAGAAGAGACCACTTCTGGGCTGGGTTTGGGTGGGAAAATTTTTTACCTACCCTTAGGCAGTAAGGTGGGCAGGATAGTCAGGTTCAGGCCCCCTGGGTCACCATAAACTGTGAGGGGGTAAAGGGATGAAGATAGGAGGACTGGAGGAATGGGAGAAAGAGAAGAAGGTAGAGGAAGGGAAAGGAAGGTAGCAGGTCCCCAGCCCTGACAGGGGGAAATTGACCAGAGCCCTTCAGGGCTCAAATAAAAGATCAGAGAACAACTTAGGGTTTAGAATAGCTAGGTTTCACTAGGAGGTAGGAAAAAGAAGCCGAGAGAGAGATCAGGATAGATAGTCAGCCAGCCTCCAGGCTCAAGACAGCAGAGATCAGAGACCTCCAGGGTAGAAAGAGCTCCAAAAAGGCACCAAACTCTTTTATACTTTCTCTGACACCTCTCACAAAGGAAGTGGGAGTTGTTGGGGAAGTTGTAGCAGGGATCCCTGGGAGACGTAGTCTTCCAGAGCTTAGAATAATTATAAACTACACACTGACCATATTAGATAGCCTAAAGAGAGCCTCTTATCAGTCTACAACTTCTGCTTTGAATGCCTAGAGAAAAATTCCAGTGTCCAACAGATTGACTGCAGTGTTAGTGGCTATTAAGCAGGGTTCTGAAGAAAAATAGGCAGATTTCTTGGAGAGACTAATACAACAGATGAAGAGAACTATCATACAAGAGGATGCTGCTGATATTGTTATAAAACATCTTGCATATGAGAATGCCAATAAAACTAGTCAGAGCATGCTTCAAAATATTAAAAGGACAGAGAATATTAGTGATTTTGTGAAAGCCTATGGGGATTTTACCCCTTCATATATGCAAGGAGTGGCAATTGCTGCAGCCCTACAAGGGAAAACATACTGATTTGGTAAAAAATGCAAAAGCAGGACAAGAATCTTATTTTAAGTGTGGTAAGGGTTGGGGGGAGGGGGCGTCACTGTAGTAGGGAATGCATAGAAGATGGTGCTGAAGGTTTTCAATCTTCTCCAGTTGCTAGTTTTCCCAGAAGCTTGTGTCCACAATGCATGAAAGGTTTGCATTGGGGAAGAGACTATTAAGTCTAAATACCAGCATGATGGTCACTTACTCCTTGACAAGGTCTCTCAGAATAGACCTCAGGGAAACTGGAGAAGGGTCCAGCCCCAGGCCCCTTCAACAACAACAGGAGCAACTGTAACATTCAATCAGTCAAACCCCTTCAATCCCCAGCCATCACCTCTTTATACCAGGCCACCCCAGGAAGTGTAGGACTAGACCTCTGTGTCACCTCTGGTCTCATATTAACTCCTGATTCTATTACAATTATTCCCACAGGAGTAAAGGGCCCCTTACCTGAAGAAACAATGGGCCTTGTAATAGGGAGTAGTTCTTTTTCCACTTGGGGGTAATGGTGATACCAGGAGTTATTGATTCTGATTATACTGGTGAAATATAGGTTATGATAAAAACCACCATCTAAAACTGTTAATTTAGTGAAAGGATAAAGAATTGCCCAATTGCTCCTCCTCTCCTATGTATAGACACCTAATCCTGTTCTCAAAGCATTCAGGGGGCAGGGAGGGTTTGGATCCTCTAATTCGGCTTTTGGGATTCAGGAAATAAAGAATTCATGACCCATGAAAACTACAAAGGTTAACAGTAAGAGTATTGAAGGATTATTAGATACTGGGGCAGTTAGCTGTATAGCAGGGAGAGACTGGCCCCAGGCGTGGCCTACCAAGATTACTCCTTCTCATCTTGTAGGTCTTGGACAAGCCACAAAAGTTGCCCAAAGTTCTCAGAATTTGACCTAGTCTACTGGAAAATTGTCAGGGCACTTCTGCCCATATGTGATCCCTTCCCTTCCCTTCACCTTATGGGGATGGGATATTTTGTCACAGATAAAGTTTTCTTTAATTACGCAAGACATTGGGACTCAGGTTTTACTTGATAAGGGACCTACGGATTTATCCTTGGGGCCATTACCAGAGTAAAATCTGACTCTATTGTTTGTAAGTCATCACAGCCTGTTTGAGTTGATTAATGCCCCTGACATTAGAAAAATTATAAGTTTTAGAGGAACTTATTCAGACACAATTGAAGTTAAGGCATATTGAACCATCTACTAATCCTTGGAATACTCAAATATTCATTATTAAGAAAAAATCAGGCAAATGGAGACTTTTACAAGATTTAAGGACAGTTAATACGATGGAAGCTATGGGAAACCTTCGACTGGGGCTTCCTTCTCCTGTGGCTATACCCGAAGGATACAAAATCATTGTGATTGATTTATAGGAATGCTTTTTTACCATTCCTTTTTTGCCTCAGCATAAAGTTAGATTTGCCTTTAGTGTTCCTTTGTTCCTTCAATAAATTTGAAATGACCCTATCAGAGATATCAATGGATGGTATTACCTCAAGGTATGAAAAATAGCCCAAGTCTCTGTCAAAAATTTGTAGAGTTTGCCTTGAACCGGATGAGATTACAATTTCAAGATGCTTATATTATACATTTCATGGATGATATTTTGCTGGCTCATCCTGACCGTGCTGTATTACATGATATTATGTCTAGCACAGTCCAGGCCTTATCAAAGTATGGATTAAAAATTGTACCTAATGAGATTCAAACTGAATTCCCTCTTCAATACTTAGGATGATCCATTGGTAAAGTAAATCTCATATCCCATCACAATTTGCAATTGAGAGTTAGTCATCTCAAGACTAAATGATTTTCAAAAATTATTTGGGGATGTCAATTGGATTCGTCCTTTTCTGAAAATTACTATTGGTGACCTCAAGCCTTTGTTTGCTATTTTAAAGGGAGATCCTTCTCCCACTCACTAATAATAAGCAGTTTTCTCATCTCAATTATATTTTGCATTGGTCCATGATAATTCTTCCTCCTATGCATTTCCTCACAGGTTGTCTGTGGCAGGATGCTCCTTTGGAATGGCTTCATTTGCCTAGCTCTACTCAGAAAGTTATTTCCACATATACCATGTTAATTACTGATTTGATTTTGAAAGGCCACATACAAAGTAGGGAACTTATTGGTGCAGACCCATCATCTATTACTACACCTTTAAATGCCATGCAGATTGATAACTTTTATCTCTATTCAACAGACTGACAGATTGCAGTAGCAAACTTCACTGGCAAGATTCTTTGTCTCATCCATTTTCACCCCCTTTTATAGTTCTTGAAAGGTCAGGTGATTATTTTTCCTTTGAGGTAATCCTTGGGCCCACTTCTATCCCCCAGCAGTCACTGTTTTTACCCACAGCTCTTCTAATGGCAAGGCTGTGACTGTTATTAATAATGGATATTTTTTACAGGAAACATCTGAGACCTCAGCACAACACACAGAAATTATTGTGGCCACTCTTGCCTTTCAGAAGTTAGCTAATGTGCCTTTTTAATTTATATTCCAATTATCAATACATGGTCAAACTTTTCCCCCATATTGAAACCAGCAACTTTACCTTCCTCTAAGTGTTCTATTTTTCCACTTTTACTGCAGCTTCAAGGGTTAATTCATGCCCGTGATACTCCCTTTTATACTGGATATGTTAGGGCTCACTCCTCATTACCAGATCCTATTCATGAAGGTAAATCAACTTCTCGATTCTCTTACTCGTACAGTTTTTACAGCTATGGAAGGTGCTACTGCTAGTCATGCAATCCATCATCAGAATGCTTCCTCTCTTGGACATCAATTTTGCATCACATGAGAAGTTGCCAGATCTATTGTTTGCAATTGTTCACTTTGTCCTTTACATTTTCATTACTCCTCGGGGCCTTCAACCCAATCATCTTTGGCAGATGGATGTTATGCACATTCCTTCTTTTGGTCATCTATCCTATGTACATGTTTCTATTGATACCTTTTCTCATGTATTGCTTGCTACTGCCCATTCTGGAGAGGCTTTTAAGGACATTTCTCAGCATCTGTTTTCCTGCTTTACTTATTTAGGAATGCCTAAGGCATTGAAGACTGACAATGGGCCTACCTATACTCCTAAGGCTTTTGAAAAATTTTGTGCCACTTTCCATATTTCTCATTCTACAGGAATTCCCTATAATCCACCAGGTGTGTGGTGAAAGTGAAGGGATGGAGGTAGAACGGCAGGATGCATGAGAGAACGGAGAGAGGAAGATAGAGGAAAGGAAAGGAAGGTAGCGTCCTGGCAAGGGGAAATTGGCCAGAGCCCTCAAATGAATGATCAGAGAGCAACTTTAGGGTTTGAATAGCTAGGCTTCATTTTAATTAGAAAGGGAAAGGTCTAGGGAAAACTAGGAGGTAGGACAAAAAGGGAAAAAGGCACCAAGAGAGATCTCAGGGTAGAGAGCGCTGTTTCCAGGATGGAGAGAGCAGAACTCAGGGTCGAGAGCGCTAGCAGGTTGAGAGAGAGCGGAAAAGGCACCAAACTTTCCCTTTTATGCTTTCCCTGACACCTCCCCCAAAGGAAGTGGGAGGTGTCAGGGGAAGTTGTAGCAGAGATCCCTGGGAGATGTTGTCTTACAGGGCTTTATATTAATTCCAAATGACACAAAGGTCAGGCAATAATTGAATGGGCCCATCAGATTATAAAAGTGCAAATTACTAAATTGCAGGATGGTGACTTTTCACATTCCTCTCCTCATCATATTTTGATCCATGCTATGTTTGTCATTAATCATTTGAATCTTAATAGTGACGACCTTTCTCCTATGGATAGACATTGGAATCCTGACAATGCTTCCCCTAAAACTCCTGTTAAATGGAAAGATGTTTTGTCAGGAATATGGAAAGGTTCTGATCCATTGTTAACATCAGGAATAAGCTTTTGCTTGTATTTTTCCACAGGATTCTGATTCACCAATTTGGATTCCTGACTGATTTATTCGGCCATATGTATAGGCTACCGCAAAAGCACCTCTGTATTCCTCCTCCACCCCCTAGGTGTGGATCTGCCTTGCCTGAGTTTCCCCTCACCTTCTATGATTTCACTCTCTCCTTATCTTGTCGATAACTTGATCAATCCTGTAGAGCAGCTTTCTCTTCATACTTCAATACCACCGCTGCTTTGTCAGCAATGGTTAGCTCCTTCAACTCTCACTACCAACCCGCCAACTTGGGGCAGTTGAAAGTTCTTTCACAACATGCTTGTGACATAGTTAAACACAAAAACAAAGAACTGACTCTGGATTTGGTTTTTGTGGCTATGCTTGTGATACTCGCATGTCTGGTAATATTGATTTCTGCTACCACCCATTGGGCTTATTTTCCTGAACCCCCTATTCATACTGCTACATGGATCAATGATTTTCAAGTTTATACCACTGTCTCTGACTTTCTTGGTGGTCTACAGATGTTTGCATATTGCATAAGTCTTCTTTCAATTTTACATATTTTGGTTTGTCCCCTCTACCACTCTTATGTTTTACCATTGGTCCTACCCCTACTCCAGGTTGTTTGTTGTGGATGTTTGTTCATTTCTTACAGACTCCCCTGGAAAGGGCAGTCTAAGACTTATGTAGTTACTTCGTATGTTATCCCCTGTTGCTTCATTGCATAATTTTTCTATTCAGACAACTTCTATACATCCCCCTAAAAATATTCCTGAATGTCAAAAAATTTCTGATAATCCCTGGTGTCAAATTGACAAAAATTTTGGATTCCCCCTTTGGAGAGGTTGTGGATTCCCCAAGAAGGGTGTCTGCTATCCCATTATTAATACTTCATTTTTTGTATATGACTGGTCTATTTCCAGTCCAGATTATGATTACAGTGGATTTCAATTATACACACCCAAGCCCCCTACTTTTGATTGGTCTAAAATTAATAAAAAAATTTTCCCACTAAGGAACCAATTTCTTGCTGGTATGATCCTGGTTGGCCTTCCCCCTTCTTGGTTGTTTTTTTTTTTTCTTTATAACCTCATTCTCCATTACTCATTTTTCTTTATGGAGACTTATTGCTTCTCTACATCCTGCTGTACTGCTGAGTCCTGGTGGCAAGAAAGAATCCTGACCCATTCGGGCTTGTGTTCGAGCCCGTGTTCGAGCCCTTTATGCATTACTTCTGCTGACCCCTGATGATTCTTCCTTTTTACATCATTCTTCCCCTACAACTTTTTGGGTTTCTTGTTCAGAATGTATTTTAACTAATTGTCTCAACCCTTCTAAAATTCATGCGACCCCAGTATTTGTTGTTAAATAATCCCCTTTTATTATGCTTCCTGTTAATATGACTACTGATTGGTATGATGACCCAAGGATCTATGCCTTAGAATTGATTTCTCACAGGGCTGTTCTAAGTGTTTTATCGTAGCTCTTATTTTGGCTATTACTGTGCTTATCTCTATGATTGCCTCTTTGGCCGCCTCTACTACTGCTCTTTGTTCAAGACATTCACACTGCACAACATGTAGATAATCTTTTGGAAAATGTTTCTCTTGTTCTTCTGACCCAAGAGCATATAGATTGTGTCAAGGCCAAATTATCCCATCGCTATCACTAACTGTCTCTTTGTGATCGCAATGGTGTTTTCTTTTAATTTTCTACTTTAGATTAGACAGAAACCCCTTTTAAAGACACTTTGCAGCTTTTTTCTTTTTTACTACTGTCCCTTTCAGAGCTGCTTGCTCGCTTTTGACTGACAGATGTTCTTATTGGCTGCTTTGCTGTCGGACCCCCTCCCAACTCCTCCCCAAGAGGCTACTGCTGTTTTTCCTTACTGAGGATTTTGTTGTTTTACAATAAATCTCTGTTGAACCCCTTTCTTCTTGTTGTTTTATACTAGTAAGGATTTTTGGAACCTGGCTGGCTCTGCCAAACTGTAAAAATATAGGTATCTATTGAAGAGGGTTTGTTGTTGGAAAGACTGACAGACATGGCTGTGAATGTCTCTCAACTCCCCTCTCAATACTCTACTTTTACTAAAGACAACAGAGGAGGTTTCTCTGTAATGGTGGACGCTGAGCCGGCCCTGGATGCCAAAGGAAAGGCTTTCCTACTTGGAGAGGTGGGTGGAAATGCTGGTTGATCAAGCTCGGACCCTCTCCCTACAGAAACTTCCCCACAGCCAATGTCAGCACCTCAGGGGGTCTCGCTCAAAATGGTGTCTGAGCAAAGCAGCAGCTCAAACCCCTTTTCCCCTCAGCCTCATGTAATGACTTCTCCTTGATCTGACTGTAAATTGGTTTATTTTGTAGATGAACAAAGTAGCTGAAGAAGGGAGAGGAGAGAGGAATCAAAGGGGGGACAGGTTTGAGGGAAGAGGAGACCCTATTTGGGGTTTCTTGTTTTCTTCAGCTGAGCCAAGGTGGCTCTGCTCCAACTTAACTATCCTCTTCTTATCTAATTAAAGTCTCTCCTACCTTAAACAGTGACAAGTGTCCTTCTTGGGAAGGTCAAGGGATGGAAAGGATCTTCAGGGTGACCCCCTGAAGTTAAGGGATTAGCCCCTTCTCAGCAGCAGTAATTGTTCGTTCTTCCTCTAATAGAGGCTCTCAAACCACAGGAACCTTCTTTCTCTTCTGGGCAAGGGAAAATGGAGGCAAGTGTGTCATTTAAAATTCTTTTAAGCCCTGGGAGACTACAACTTCCAGGGCTCCCTACTACAACTTCCCCCAACACCTCCCACTTCTTTTGTGGGAGGTATCAGAGAAAGGATAAAAGAGAGAGTTTGGGGGCCTTTGCACAATCTCTCCAGCCCAGAGGCTGGCTAACACTCACTACCCTGAACTCTGCAGAGCATTTTTACCTTCTATCTGTAGAACCCCAAAGTTATGATACAGAAACTAAGCAAGCACAAGCAAACACAAGCTAGGGACTCCCCGATCAGGATGGTGCCAAGAAACCCATGATCACTAACAATAGGGTGTTCATTAAGACACAACGTAACTAGAATCCCAAATGATTTGTGTACACTCTGCGTTTAGCATAAAAACCTATGCTTCCCTCCCAACAGGGTCCAGGCTGGTTCTAGCATCCTGGACCCTAACTCTGAGTTAGTATTAAAGTTCCTATTGCTTATTACAATGTGGGCGTGGACTCATCCTTGCTACGGGGATCTTAACTGGGCATAACATATCTACCTCCTAGTTTTCCCTAGACCTTCCCTTTTCTAATGTAAACAAAACCCAGCTATTCTAAACCCTAAGTTGCTCTCAGATCTTTTATTTGAGCCCCAAAGGGCTCTGGTCAATTTCCCCCTGCCGGGGCTGGGACCACTACTTTCCTTTCCCTTCCTCTACCTTCCTCTCTTCTTTCTCCCATCCATCCTTCCTCCTACCTTCCTTCTACCTTCCTACCTTCACTCACACATTTATTTGATGACCCATATGGGACTATGGTTGGTGGGGGTGGAGTTAAATCAGGGGGTGGCCTGGAAGACCTCAAGTTCGAATGGAGGAAGGGGGTGTATGGAAGCCCTGGAGTAGAAATGGAGAAAGGATTTCTGGAAAACAAAATGGAGGGAGGAGGTGGAACCATAAGCAATATGGGGCTTGCCTCCTCAAAGGTAGGTGCTTACTTTCTTTGCTTTCTTCTTTATTTTTTTATTCAGAATAGGTAGGTTAGGGGTAGGCAGGGACTACAATTTTTTCTAGGACCCCTACTGGGCCCTGCAAGCAGACCCCTGCTAGGTTCCCACTGGAGGGCAGATCTTGTTTTCCCCACTACTGGCAGACCCCCTGCTGGGTCTTTTGCCACTAGCTGGGTTTATTCTAGTGGACCAAGGTTTCTGCAGGCTGGCTAGGTTCCTGGGTTGGGCAAGGGATTCAAGGCTTGGGTGAGGGATTCGGAACCCCACCCGAGGCAGAGGTGCTGGGCAGGGGAAGAGTAGGTTGGCAGGGGAATAGTAGGGGAAGGGACCCCCCCTTGAGGGTTAGGTGGTTGAAGGGGAGAAAGGGACAGGGGTTTTTCTGGACCCCTACTGGGTTTTCCAGCAAGACCCCCTGTTGGGTTTTATCCCAGCAGGGATAAGGTGGGTCAGGGTTAAGGCTCATGGGCTGGAGTGGGGGGGATTTAGATCTAGCACCCCTGCTGAGACAAAGGAGCCCAGCAGGGATTTAGTAGGGGAAGGGCCCCCACTGGGCTGGGTTTTGGGAGGGAAAATTTTTTCACTTGCCAATTAGGCAGTAAGGCAGGCAGGTACGTACGTTCAGGGTCCAATCTGGTCGCCAAATAAATGTGTGAGTGAAGGGAGGAAGGTAGGAGGAAGGATGGTTGGGAAAAAGGAGAGAGGAAGGTAGAGGAAGCAAAAGAAAGATCCTCCACTCACAAGGCTTTTTCACAGGTGGGAATCTAGAGCTCCAGGACTTTGCTCCACACTCGACAGAGTTCAGAGGGCAAAGACCTTTCCATTAACAGTTTCCCCCATAATCCTCTTCTCTCACTCCAACTGTCACTGCCCCTCCTGTCACATTCCAACCACTGTCTGAATCCATCTCAGTGGGCCGAAGTGCCAAAAGCTTGATTCAGTTTTCCTTTCCAGTCTCTCATCTCTCTCATGTTGCCAATGCCATTCTCCTGCAAGGATCCTGTGAGGCTGGACCCCCCTGGATCCTGTGAGGACTGGACCCCCGTATTGGTGGATGCCAAGAAGATGAGTGGAGCACTTTTTCCTCAGACACATCCTTCAAAGTAGGAAAATGAGTGCACAATCTTGAGAGCTTAGTCACTGTCAACGTCTTTGGTATCCTGAAGACTTTCTGAGCCATAACATCTAATTGTTTATTCTGATAGCTCCTGGGATTGTTCCTATAGGATATCAGAGACACCTTCCTCTCCCATATCCTTGAAATCTTCACTTCCTATGTTGTGCAATACATACATGATTGCTTCAACATTCTGTCTCAGGGCTTCATCAACATCTTGAAAATCTTTGATATAAGCTGGAAACACTTTCCCCCAACATTTGTTCAAGGTAGCTTGTGAAATATTTTACCAGATTATATTAACACACTTTGAAGCACAGTGACAGATTTCCAGAAATCAATGTAGTGTTTTCCAGTTCACTTCTAAGTTATAGGTAACATAATTTTCAAATAATCATAGAATCCCTTTACCACTTTCTGAGAAAGGTAGCCAAGGAACTAAAAAGACAAATAATGACTGCTTTGACTATGAATTTATCTTGCCTAGCCAGAAGACTAAATTTGAACTCTGGCTATTGTTATGCCTCTCCCAAATCTTTGTAAACTCTCGCCCCTACCAAAAGACTATTTAATACTCTTCTGTATCTCTTGAGGGAGCCCAAGTACCATGTTTTTTGATACTGTGGGGAAACTCATGTAGTAGAACACAGAAGGCTAAGAAACTTAAGGACCCCAAAACCAATGAATCCAGATGTAAGAAACACCTCTGTCTCTACCTTCAGGAATGGAGTATGGCTAGAGCATTCCAACCCCTGGTACATTCAAGAGATAGTTCCATCTTAAATTGACAAATTTATAAGTTTCTCCTTTTAATGCTAGTATTTTAAACATGCAAAGCAATTTATAAGCACTTTTCCTATGAAAAATCTTATTGGTTAGTTGCCTCTTCCTTCTGATCTATTTTACTGACTTGTTAGTTGCTTGATGATCTCAAAACAAACTTTCCCTCTCTACTGATAATAGGACTTGCTTGGTATTTAGATTCATGGCCTTAACTATATCACTGACCAGAAGGCTAATCATTTTATTAGGAAATCTTGAGTTTTTCAGACTGCAAACCCCTGAAAACTTCAGAATGTCACAATTTGCAAACAGGGACTGGGAAGATTTTACAATTAAGCATTTTAAGTAAGTTCTAAGGAGTTTCACAGACAAAATCAAGTGTGCACTTATTACTTTCTGTATTAAAATAATAATGAGATCACAAGAAATTTTCAGAGCAACATTCCTATACTAACTTGGGCATTGCTTAAAAATTCTCTCAAGACTTAACTCACTTTGTTCAAGAGTCAAACCATTAGCAAAATATTTTACAATATCAAACTCTTAATTGTTGCCATTCATTCTATGTTGATAAAATTTGTATTTCATAATCAGAATCTGACATTTTTCTCAGTTTAGTAAAATTAAGAATCAAGATGCTACTTTGAAAAAACACACATTCTAAATTTGAAAAAAAACACGTTTTAGAAAATCCAGTTGAGAAATTAAATATTTCTTTCTTTATCAGATGACTAGTTTCCATTTCTTTTATGTTTGTCCTTTGTTTCCAATCTCCTTCAATTTTGCCAGCTCTGAAAAAGAGACTATACAGACATTTTTACTTTCATTCTTTAAATGCTTTTGTTTTAGCTGATCAGACCTAAATAGATGCTAAGACTAATGAATAAGACAAAGACAATAAATCAGATTGGTACCAAGCACACACACATACTCACACACAAAGAGTTAAATTAGAACATTTCCCTTAATTCATTTTCACTTGTTAAGCTATCAATACCACAGCTATTCCTTTCTCCAAAGCTCAAGACTAACTATAACATGATACCTTCATCTTTGTGAAAGGCATTTAAAAGACAATTCAGTGATTTATCGTTTCATATCTATGTTCCTTTTAACCCGTTATCTTGCCCTTACTCTCCTGTTTTCCAAACAATCCTCAGCATTAAGGAGTGCTAGGGAGAGAGACAGAAACATATCACCAAATACACTGACTTTCTAAAATTCTAGCTTATGTGCACATAGACAGACAAAAAACACAGATTTACAAAGCAGATATGAAAAAGTTAACTTTCTCCTAATCCTATTTGCCTGATTAATATTTCTTAGGAAAAAAACTCCACTGTCTCTTTCTATAGGCTGAAATAAGCTTACAGAGATAGACACAGAACAAATAAAATCCTTTTGGATAAAAACACCTAACTTTGAGGCTTCCATTCAAGTTTATCTCTCTTATTTCTTTTAGGGACTATTTAGAGGATTATTTCTTTGCTTTAGACTTAAAACCTGAGCTAGGCACATTCTGCACTGTTTCTTTAATTTATGGTCTTATGCTAAATCAGATGTTATGAATAAACATTAGCCTTGGACTCTTTATACTAAATTTATAAGTATTTATTAGTCAAGAGAAAGAAAGAGAGAAATAGGGTTTTCAGCCTTCCTAACTTAAACTAGGATCAGGTCCCAGCTTCCAGCCTGAGTGGTTCTCTCCACTCTGAAGTTTGCCAGAGATGGCAAGTAAATAAGAGCCTCGGAGAATAGGTGAGCAATTGAGACCAGGGACCCAGAGACAGATAGAAGCCAAGAGTGTCCTCAAGCTTCTGCAGTGGGTTTTTAAATCTTGTCTAACCCCCCCACCCAAGATCCTTCAATGGGCCTACGAGGACTTTGGCCAGTCTGGCTGGCAGTCCAGATACATGAGCCTTGTTATAAATAAAAATTAATCTAGATACTTATGACTAGATTTATAAACATTCATTAGTAAAGAGATAGATAGGTTTTGACCTTTCTGACTTTAGGTAAAATCTGATTCCCCATTGCATTGTGCTCTGAGCCCAGGCTTGTCAAAGGTCACCTGGTAAGATAAGAAAGAGCAAGCCCAGAGACAGAGTTAGTTCAGAGACCAGTATGGTTAAAGAGAGACCTCCTCCAATTCTGGTCTGGCATGGCAATGCAGCTGATGCCAGAATGCTGACACTGGTTGCGCCAGGACCCAGATACATGACTGATTTCTGTTGAGGTCCTGGGATACACAGAATTAAAGCTGGGAAGAAGATAACTGTTATGGCCAGGGGTTGGTCAGTGAAACCCTGGAGGTCTCTGGGGATCCTATGAGGGTCCTGCAAAGTTCTTGTTGTGATGAGAAGGTGGTGAGGATCATAAGAAGGATGGTCGAATCAAAGGGCAACTGACACAGATAGTATTCAGTGACATCAATGGCAACTTTGTTGAGGGAGGGGATGATACTTCTAGGAATCTGGATTGCTACACAAACATACCCATCCATATGGTTACACGCAATATTTACATATCAAACAACCAAGGGTATCCATAAGATACATGGATGCAAATGCAAGATAATGTCTCTTCTCTTAGAATCTCTGGGGATATGATATACAAATCTGTTTTGGGTTCATTCCTAGGTCATCCAGGCTTATTTGATGTACTATATTTATTTACCTAGGGGTCCAAAAACTTAGGGGCCTATCAGTCCCCTAAATATTTGCCTCACTGTAATTTCTGTAATTTCTGTACGGAGTCTTTCTGGGATTGGACGGGGTGGAAGGTTCACTAGATATTTAATTTTCAGTCAGACATGAAAAAAGGGACATAAACTAGAACCTCTGGTTTCCCTGGGGGAAGCACACTGCACTACTAGTGCAGAAGTGTAATGATCAAAAATGAATGATAGAGACAATTCAAGAGAGAAAAGGGTCTTGAATAAGGAACAAATAACCTTCATTCCAGACCAGGTCCTCAGCTCCACTGCTCCACTCCCCTGAACTGACTCCAAGTCCAATTCAAAGGTCCCTCCTTGGAGTGGGATTGGTCCATTCATAGACCAGTCCCATGTCAGAAAGTAGGGGGGAAGGTTCAAGGCATGTTGGGGGATGTAGTTCTCCCAGCATACAATTTTTTTCTAACAAAACTCATATTCCTTGCTGGGATCTGTTGGGAGACCAGTCTCCCCAATGGATCCTGCAAACACAATCAAACTATAGATACATACAGTTTTTTAAGGGGAATATACAATAACTTGGGGACAATAAGGAAACAAAAGAGAAAAAGAACAAAACCAATTAGGTGGCAGTTCCCTTTTGCACAGCATACAAAATAAATGGGTTCAATGAAACTAATGCATTTATCAAAACAAATGCATTTAACCCCCCCAAAGCTCAATTCAGCACATCAAAAAGTTTCCTCAGGATCTCTTGGAGCAGCATGTGGTCTCTGCAGGCATCTTTATGGCATTTTCTACAAGAAGTTCACTTTTCGTGTTCTGGGAGGTAGCAAATTTCTTACCCTTACAATTACTTTAAAATAACTTAAACACATTTCCCCCTGAGGAGGATATAAAGAAACATAAAAAACACACAGGAATACATGGCTGAGGTATGAAACATATGAATCATTGCCAAATAAAACTATCAAAAACTATCACAAAAATCCAAATGAAGCCATTACTGGATGAAATCCAAAATATCCAAATCCAAATCTGATGTGTAAAAAATTCTAAGTTGGGAAAATTAAAATTATAACAGGTCCTTGAATTAGGGCCCAATTGAAGTGTCTAATAAGCCTGAAATAGCAATCATGCACTTACCCACTCATCAGCCAAGACTACAGTAAATTTACCACAGTATGAAAGATAGAAAAGGGACTAGATTTACAAAGCAGATGGGAAATATTATTCCCTAGTCTGATCTTTCCTTGAATCTCAGGGATAGGGGAGCCAGAACAGTCAATGTTAGGTACTTGACAGAAAGTATTTTACGAGTGTAGTACAAGGAGTCCTGCGTCTTAACATGTGTCAAGCGCCACAACATCAAGTCTCACACATGTTTAAAGTCCTTCAGTACTGGTGCAGAATCTCATCAATCCTACCTGGATTGGTTTGTCTCTTTGACCTGTGTGCTCTTTTGGCACTATTCAGGTTAAGTCTGTGCTCCCTTGGCACTGTGTAGGAGAAACCTGTGCTCTGTTTTTTATCCCTTTTCCTTGAATCAGACACATTCATGAAGCAAAGTCCCATAATATTTTAAACAATCTGTGGGAGTTTCCACAGTCCAAGGCTGTTGGGCATGCATTTACATTTAGGGCTAATGGACATTCTAAAATTTATGCTAGTGTAAAATTTAAAAAAAATCTAATATTGATGACACATGCTTTAAGTACAAAAAATGGGAGAAAGAAAAAAAGAAAAACTCAAATAATATTTTCTACATGCAAGGAAAACCAATAATAAAATGTTTTAAAAATCAAATATATATATACATACATATATATGTATGTATGTATGTATGTGTGTATCTTACAATCAGTGACATACTGTATCAGTCAAGGAGAGGTAGAATACAAAGGTTTCTTACACAAAAATTTAGATCCATTTCCTTTTTAACTTAGCCACAATCCACAGTGTGAGTGCAAATGATTTTTACAAAATAATAGTAGTATAATAGATAATGCACATTCAAAAAAGTACCAAAATTCTAAAAATTCACAAAAAAGTACATCAAGTTACTAATACAAGTTTTCCATCCAACTAGTTTATGGACTTTTACAAAAGTATTTTCCCAGGTTCAAATATAGGATGGTACAAATAAAGACAATGCAAATATATGTAATAGCAAAATTACAATAGCTAAAAATGATACAGAGTAATGTGATAATGAAATTAAATCTGCCCTACCCATCTTTAGATTTAATCATGAAAGGTGAGAACATCCCCACTTAATTCACAAGTTGGGAGGTCTGTGACCCACATATGCTAGAGTGAGTAACAAATCAGAATTTACTGACTGCCTCCTGGACAGTCCTAAGAAAACCATCTGTTGTGATTGGACACATAAAGTAAGAGGAAGGCATAGGAAATGCCGCAAAAGAAACCCCTTTAAAAGAGAGTGACAGCATCCTGTAGCCTCTTCTGGTTCATGACTTGGACCTGGAGAAGAGCTGGACCTGGGACTCTGAGACCTTGGTAAGACTGTTCTTAAATCTTTCCCTTAGAACTACATGTGGTGAGTGTAAAGACTAAATTCTACATTTTCTCTTCTTCTCTTTTGTAAATAAACTCCTTTAAAGGCATTTTGACTTGAGGTTATTCTTTAACTGGAGATTGATAATTATTCAATTCCCTGGCAACCAAACCTAACATTCACCCAACCCAAACTCCTTTTTTACCCCTTACATTTGGCAACCCAAAGGTTGTGCCAACTACCCCCAATCTTCTGAAATTTTTCTTGACTCTTCTTTCACTCTGAAAATCTCAACTTAACACAGTTGCTAGATAAAATGTAAGTTCAATTTTTTTCTTTTTTCCTTAAAATAACTAGCATACAGCTGTCTTAATTTTAATGGCAGGGTTCTTAAGCCCCACCTGGAGAATTGGTTCCCAAACCACCCCCTCCCACGCCAGGAAAAGACAATTAATCAACCCTAGAGAGGATCCTATCTTCCAGGTACTTTGCCAGCAATACTCAGCACTGGTTTTTTTCTTCCTTATCAGCAGCAGCTGCTTTGTTTCTTAACTAGCTGTATAGGCCTCACCAGAGGAACTGTTTCCAAATGGCCTTAGGTAAAAAGCACCACCACCAACAACAAAAAACATCCCAATTAGCTGAACCTCAGGTTTTCACCGGCAGAATTGCCTTACCAGCAGCAAACAGGCTGCTTTATTTCTTAACTGTGAGGGCCACACCTAGAGAAAAGCTTTCAATCCCTTTCAGAGGGAAAGCATCTCTTCTCCATGTCCCAAACAATTTCATTTCGTAAAAAAAAATATATATCTCTGGGAAATACTGGAGAAAAATCATTGAGCTTAGCTTAGCTTTTATTCGAGTGATTGTTAAGTTGAAATTAACTAGCCCCGGAAATGCTCAAGGTGCTAGTACCCTCTGGGAGGAACCAAGGAACTACCCAAAGATTATAAAGGTGTGATGGGGGATGGGCAAGGGCCTTGGAATCAAAAATTGAAACTTTTGACTTTCCAAAGCCTGATGCTTTAAAGCCTATTATCCCTATACAACTCCCCAGCCCCCCTGCCACATAGCAATGAACATTATGTGACTGAAAGTGGAAAATTCATAATATAATTGTCTTTTGGATACAGGAGCATCTAGATCAGTCCTGGTGAGTAAACTAGATGAGAACTGTAACTCTATTGGCTTTCTAAATGTAGTAGGTGTAGCAGGAAAACCTCAAAAGGTCCCAAAACTTTCTCCTCACATAATATGCATGTGACCCTTAACTGTAGAACATTCTTTTCTTTTAATGCCTGGATCTCCTATAAACTTGCCGGGGAGGGATCTTTTATGCAAACTTAGAGCCACAATAACCTGCTCTACAGATGGCTCCATGTCATTAGAAATACCCAAGGCATCTTTAAATTTACTCCCTGTACTTCTCTCAGAGAGCCAGGAGGTGGCTTGGGAATACCTTGGGAATACCTGCTGATATCTCTAAGTCTCTTTGGGTCACATCATCTTATAATGTAGGCCTACTTAAATCAGCTGTTCCTGTTAAAATTAAGACAAAAGGAGGTCATTTACCCAACCAAAACCCCATTTTGCCCCTTAGAGTAATAGAAATATAGAGAGATTAATCAACACAAACAGTCCAAATATGGAGCCACAAATTTTCCCTTTAAAAATTTTAAATCAATCACAGTGTAATGGTTGTTTTAAAAATACAGATATTATATTTGTTGTAAAGCTCTAAATACCGTAAGTCATTGAGAGGTGCTTTTGCTATTTAAGAAATACATATTTGCAAAATTGGGTTAAATTTAATAATGATTCAAATGAATATTTTCTAGTTATTTCGCTATTTCATTATGTTTATTAGGGAATGCTTAACTTTCTAAGAGAATCTTTTCAATGACATGTGGTAATAAACTCTTGTATATACTTGAAATATTTTGTTGGAAGGGAAATATTCCTTTTCAATTTCTGGCATTAAGATGTTAGGGTCTGGGAAAACAAAGGCTGTGCCCTCAGATTTCAGTGCCCTTAACCTCCTTCACACCTTCATTAAGATCTTTGGGTATTTGGTCTGTTTTGGAAATTTCCTTGGGCTCTTCTACACTGAGGGGCAGTCTCAACCTGAGTATAGTGTGAATGAGCTCCAGTTTGTATATATTGTTTTTGGGTATTTTGGTGTGAGTTATCATTTGCTTTATTTGGAGTTAGATGGGGAGTATTATTTCCATAATTGCTATCACTTCTATAATTGGTATTAGTTCTACAGGTGTAATTTCTGAAGTTACTATTTATAAAGTTATTATTCCTAATTGCTTGTTTCAAATTCCTACAATTAATCATTATGTGGCCCCTTTGGGCACAGAAGTATCATATAAGCAATTGATATGTGGATTCCTGCAAAGAGGCAATGGCCACAGCTTGACTTTGTTTTTCTTGTTTATCAAATCTTTCATTTAAGGATTTTAGTTCCTTCCTTAATTCTGCTACCTAATCATTTGTTTCCAATTTTTTTGTAATGGCCCTTTGATACATACACTATGATGCTCTGCAATTCGTCAAGGTGTATATTAGGCCAGTTTAGGCAGTTTGTCTTAAAATATTCCTGTACTGATTTGCAACAATTGTTTACAAACTATCTCCTTATTTACCTAATATCCCTGTCTTTAATAAGGTCAAAGTCTATATACCTTCCTCCCAGCTCAATAAGTCTATCCATAAACTAGGAAGGTATTTCAACACATGATTGCTTAAGGCTCTCTAACTTGGTCCATGTACCTGGTCTGTCCAAGCAATCTCTCATTGCCTGTAGCAATGCTTCTCTGCCTGTTTATCACTTTCAATTATTCTATTTCTTTTCTCAGTGCTAATATAAGTATGTTACTATCATCCCCATTTACTTTATGTTGAATAATAGAAGTGATAATGGGCATCCTTGTTTTACTCCTGATCTTATTGGGAAGGCTTCTAATTTATCCCCATTGCATATGATGTTTGTTGATGGTCTTAGTTATATACTGTTTATTATTTTTAGGAAAGGTCCTTCTATTCCTATATTTTTCAGTGTTTTCAATAGGAATGGATGCTGTATTTTGTCAAAGGCTTTTTCAGCATCTATTGAGATAATCATGTGATTTTTGTTTGTTAGACTATTGATATGGTCAATTATGTGGATGGTTTTCCTAATTAATGTTGAACCAACCTTGCATTCCTGGTATAAATCCCACCTGATCATGGTGGATGATCTTCTTAATTACTTGCTGGAGTCTCTTTGCTAGTATCCAATTTAAGATTTTTGCATCTATGTTCATTAGGGACCACAGTTTGGTAGGATGACTCATCATTGTCATTCTCTTCAATGAAATTGTTGATTGTTTCTATGATTTCTTCTTTGACAAATTGGTTTTGAAGAATCATATTATTTAATTTCCAATTAGTTTTTGATTTTCCTGTCCAGGTGCCCTTACTAATTATTATTTTTATTGCATTATGATCTGAGAAGGTTACATTTATTATTTCTGCTCTTTTGCATTTGTTTGCAATGATTCTATGCCCTATAACATGGTCAATCTTTGTGAATGTGCCATGTGCAGCTGAGAAGGTGGTGTATTCCTTTTTGTCCCTATTTATTTTTCTCCACATATCAATTAAATCTAATTTTTCTAGGACTTCATTCACCTCTCTTACCTCTTTCTTATTTATTTTTCGGTTTGATTTATCTAGATCTGACAGAGGAATATTTAGATCTCCCACTAGTATGGTTTTACTATCTATTTCCTTCTTGAGCTCTGCCAGTTTCTCCTTTATGAATTTGGGTGCTATGCCACTTGGTGCATACGTATTGAGCAGTGTTATTTCCTCATTGTTTATACTGCCTTTAATCAGGATGTAATGACCTTCCCTGTCTTTTTTAATCATATCTATTTTTACTTTGGCTTTGTCAGAAATCATAATAGCCACTCCTGCCTTCTTTTTCTCATTCGACGCCCAAAAGATTTTGCTCAAGCCCTGAACCTTAAACTTGTGTATGTCCACCCACCTCATGTGTGTTTCTTGTAGACAACATATGGTGGGATTTTGGTTTCTAATCCACTCTGCTATTTGCTTCCGTTTTATGAACGAGTTCATCCCATTCACATTCAGAGTTATAATTATAAATTGTGCATTCGCTGACATTTTCGTATCCTCCCCTATTCCTACCCCTTCTTCTTAAAGTATTCCCTTTTAAACTATTCACCCCCCTCTTTCCCACCCCCATGTCATCTTAGACCATTTAGTATTCCACCCTCTCCCTGTGAATTATTCTTCTTATTACTATAATAGTGAATAGAGTTCACTACAGAGAATTATACGTAGCATTTCTCCACCTAGGAATACAGATAATTAGATCTTACTGAGGCCCTTAAAAAGGCAAATTTAAAAATTATGAATTTTCTTTCTTTCCCCTCTGTTTCTTATTTACCTTTTCATGTTTCTCTTGATTTTTGTGGTTGGATATCAAACTTTCCATTTAGCCCTGGTCTTTTCTGTGCAAATACTTGGAAATCTTCAATTTTGTTGAATGCCCATACTTTCCCCTGGAAGTATATCGTCAATTTTGATAGGTAGTTGATCCGTGGCTGAAGGCCCAGCTCTCTTGCCTTTCTGAATATCATATTCAAAGCCTTGCGGTCTTTTAGCATGGAGGCTGCCAGATCCTGTGTGATCCTGATTGGTGCTCCTTGATATTTGAATTGTCTCTTTCTGGCTTCTTGTAAGATTTTTTCTTTTACTTGGAAACTCTTGAATTTAGCTATTATAATCCTGGGTGTTGACTTTTTGGGGTCAAGTGTCGAGGGTGATCTATGGATCCTTTCAATGTCTATATTGCCCTCTTGTTGTAGGACTTCAGGGCAATTTTGCTGAATAATTTCTTTTAGTTTGGAGTCCAGGTTTCTATCAATTTCTGGTTTTTCTGGAAGACCAATGATTCTCAAATTGTCTCTTCTAGACTGGTTTTCTTGGTCTGTCACTTTCTCATTGAGATATTTCATGTTTCCTTCTATTTTTTCAGTCTTTTGACTTTGTTTTGTTTGTTCTTGTTGTCTTGAGAGATCATTAGCTTCTAAATGCTCAATTCTAGCCTTTTCTAGCCTTAAGGGACTGGTTTTCAGCTATAACCTTTTGGTTTTCGGCTATAATCTTTTGGTTTTCAGCTATGATCTTTTGGTTTTCCTTTTCAATCTGGTCATTTCTGGTGTTCAATTTGCTTATCAGTTCATTTGATTTCTGAGCCTCACTTTCCAATTGCAAAATTCTGCCTTTTAAACTGTTATTTTCTTGCCTGATTTCCTTTTGAGCTATTTCCCATTTCTTTAACCAAATCTTTTCCAACTTTCTCGTCATCTCAGTTTTGAACTCTTCAAGAGCTTGTGACCAGTTTTCCTTATTTTGGAAGGGTCCAGATGCTTGTTTGTTCTCCTCCTCTGTTTGCTTGGTTGCCTGGATTTTCTCTGTGTAAAAGTTGTCGAGTGTTAAATATTTCTTTTTCTTGTTAATCTTTCTCTTCTAAACTTCTTGATTCTGGGTAGCCATTGTTAGCCCAGCAGCTTCTCAGCTTTATCCTCGCACTCAGGGTCTGTCTGCGGTATTTTGGGTCCTGAGGTCTGAGGTCTGATTTTTCTCAAGGTCAAGCCCCCTGGTGGACCCCCTTGCTTGATCCTCTGCCAGAGGTTCCTTTACAAGTCTCAGGGTGCTGCTTCCACAGTCATATACCCATCTGTACTTGTTCCCACTCAGGGTTTCAGAGCCTTCGCTTGGGCCTGTGTCTGCCTCCACCCGCGCCTCTGCCCGCGCATGCGCTCTGTGTCTGTGCTCAAAGTCCGTGCGCGTTCTTTAGCTTTTTGGGGTTCTAAGTCTTGCTGCTCTCAGGAACAGGCCCTGGAGCTGCCAATGACTAAATGGGTGCCCCAAACTTGCTCTATTTCTTTTTAGCTGGCTTTGGCACTATAGGTGGTGTGTGTGAAGGGGTTGGGGGAGTGGTTTCTCAGCCTGCAATGTAGTGAGAGCTGTTTCACCCCTTTATAGCATGGAAATGTCCCGATTCCACATACCTTCCACTCTGTGCCCTGTTGTGGGGTCCCTCCATTCGTCTGGACTTGTTTTTATGTCCCCTTGAGGAGTCCTGTGTGTTTTGGTCAGGAGAAGTTAAGAGCTGCTTTTTACTCTGCCGCCATCTTAACCCGGAAGCTCTTGAGTGATGTTTTGATGGTAAAAGGGAAGACAGACTTAAGAGAATGTGTCTGTCAGGAGTGCTCTCTCTGTATCACTAATACTGAGAGGAAGAGGGAAATTCTCTGTAAAAGATGACTTATCAGAGAATGAGCAAGTGATAGTAGCTTCAGAGGGGTCTTCACTTGTGGGTAATGTTGATGGGACTACAGGCTTGGTAAGCCCAGATCCCCTTTAGGCAAACCCCCCCACTGTGTTGAAACGGCACAGCAGGAGGTCTTGGCCATACAGAGTATGGCTTGAGCTGCTAGCCTCTCTTGCCCCTTGTTCCCTCTGTGTCCCCATATAAAATCTCCTTTATCTGACTGTGAATCAAATTTATTTTAGTAATGATTAAGGTAGCAGAAGGAGAAGGGGAGACGGAGAAGTATTGAGGAGTCCCTAATATCTAATCCCACAAGGTCCTTCTGCTTGGCCAGTCAAAATGGCCAAAACCAGAAATTCACCTTCCCTTCCCCTATTTCTTATCCTAATCTCAAATCTATACTACTAGAAATATAACAGGGTCTTTGATGTAAGGCAGGTAAGGGTTGAGAGTCTTCAGATTCCGGTTCAGAGGCTGTCAGAGTCCTCTAACCCCAAAAAAATAAAGAGACCTGAATCTCTTTCAGGTTGATGGTTGAAGCTGACTGGAAACACCAGGCTTTGGGGTAGAGATGTCCAAAGAAAACCCTTTGGGTTGGCTCTGAATCAAACCTGAGCAGACAACGTTCATCCTCTCCCAAGATCCCTGATCAAAACCCCCTTCAGTTTAGTTTCTCTTTCCCAAGATGCTCTGCTCCACATAAACT
>NC_058132.1:180954057-180962049 GCF_016433145.1 Gracilinanus agilis | reverse complement strand
GGAAGGAAGGAAGGAAGGAAGGAAGGAAGGAAGGAAGGGAGGAAGGGAGGAAGAAAAGAAGGGAGGGAGGGAGGGAGGGAGAGAGGAAGAAGAAAAGAAAAGGAAAAGAAAAGAAAAGAAAAGAATGAGCCAGACTGTGGCATAATGGACAAAGGGATAAAGGGCTAGCCTTGAAGTTAGAAAACCTTCTGGCATATAATCCCTTAGTACCCTAGGTAATTTTCTGAGATCATAAATTACAGAAAGTTATTCATCGGTATCTATGGAGGGAATAGCCCTTAGATACCAGGAGTTCCCTACAATGGTAAAATCATAAGTCCAGATTCCCTTCCCCTCTTCTCCATCCAAGATAGACATGAGACTAATACTATGCTATTCTGATAGAAAGTGTACCAAAATAGGACAGGGAGACTTGGCCTTGGTTTTAGCTGTGCCAATAACTAACTCTGTGTCTTTGGGTAATCAATTTATCTCTTTAGGCCTGTTTCCCTCTTCTAAAAAAATGATCTTCAAGGTCTCTGTGAGCTTATACTTACTAAAGACTCCTGTTTTGGTTTTTTTGTTGTTGTTTTTTCAGAAGTGTTGTCTGGCTGTTTGCCTCATCTTATAACTGTGATCTTGATTCATTCCTCTAGCTTGGCTGGTCCTCTTAGGACACACATACATCTCATCACTCAGCCTATCCACAACTTCTTTCTTGCATAGTAGGAACTGTGAGAGTTTTGTTCACAGGGGTAGCTAAGTGGCACCATGGATAGAGTGCCAAGCCTGAAGTCAGGAGGTTCTGTGGTTCAAATCTGGCCTCAGATACTACCTCACTATATGACCCTGGACAAGTCACTTAACCCCAACTACATAGCCCTTACCACTCTTTTGCCTTAGAGTTAATACTATGACAGAAGGTGGGGGTTTAAAAAAAAAAGTATAAGAGCAAATCACTTAACCTTGTTTCTTAATCTATAAAATGAGACAGGAAAGGAAATGGCAAACTGCTTCAGTTTCTTTGCCTAGAAAACTCCAAATGGGATCACAGAGTCAGACATGACTGAAACATTTAAACACCAATAATAACAGGTGAGGGGACAAAATGTTTTTTTAAATGGACATAATGCCTGCAATGCCTACCTCAGACCAGAATTTGATAATATATGTAAAGCACTTTATACACTTTAAAGTGCTTAGATAAATATCAATTATCTTCTTTTTTGTTATCGAAGATCATGCTGCTTTGGTCAATATTTCAAATGTAGAGAGGTTCCTTCCTATATCCACAGCTCCCATCATAAGGATTCTCCATCGGACTATGTTAACACGTTCTTGCTAATCTCTCCAATCCAAATTCAGTCGTCCCAAGTTAAATTCATCCTACATACCTGGGAACAATAATTCTTTGGCACCATTCTCATCCTAGTGTTCTGGAACAATCCAATAATAGCTTTTTATTGGGTATTCAAATCCAAACTTTTATCACTGGCCTGAGCAGCATCTCCTCAAGACTTCTTTTTTTTTTTTAAACCCTTAACTTCTATGTATTGGCTCCAAGGCAGAAGAGTGGTAAGGGTGGGCAATGGGGGTCAAGTGACTTGCCCAGGGTCACACAGCTGGGAAGTGTCTGAGGCCATATTTGAACCTAGGACCTCCATTTTCTAGGCCTGACTCTCAATCCACTGAGCTACCCAGCTGCCCTCCTCAAGACTTCTGGTGGAATTCTTTGATTAGATTGTGAAACTACTGGCTGAACTGCATCTGAGCCTTATATCTGACTACTGAGATGCTATGATCAGAAAAGCATGCTAAAAGGAGCTTGGATTAACGGCCTTTTGCTGCAGTTCTTATGCCTTTTAAGTCCTATTACCAAATACCCACCACTCTTTAGGTGGTAGAGTGGACAGAATGCTAGACTTGAAAATAAGAAGACCTAAATTTCAATCTTGCCACATACTTATTAGCCGTGTGATACTAGTCAAGTCACTTACTCTGTCAGCACTTAGGTTTCCTCATCTGTGCCATAGAGATAATATATAGTAGCACCTTCCTCATAGAATTGTGAAGATGAAGTGAGATAATATATATAAAATGTTGAAAGTGCTACATAAATATCAGCTATGTGTCACTTTTTTGTTGTTATGCTGTGTAATAAAATCAGATTAAAACCTTGTACAAAATTTATTCCCAAAGTGCTGTTCTGTGTAAGGGATATAAACATTTCAAGAAAACAACTGGAAAATCTTTATCCAAAGTAATTTTCTATCCAAATATTGGTGCTAACAACACCAGACAGAGGAAAAAAGGATATCAGAAGGGTAATTCCCCTGATTCTTAGCTGAAGTTGGGACTCCTGTCTTTCTTCAGAAGGGAGTTGTGGTCTGGGTTGTTGGGTTGTGTGCTTTGGTTGTTGCAGACAGAAGGGGTATTTGTGTATGTTTGTATATTTGTCTGTGTGATGTGGGGAGAACCCACAGCTTCAAGCAGAAGGTGATTGAATAACCTCATCAAAGGATTTGAAGAGAGAAAGAATTAGGAAACAATTACGGGGGTTTTTTTAGTGTATTTATCATTTTATTAGGACATGTTTTTCACCCCACCTCCACCCCAAGATAAAATATAATCTGATTCTCCATGATGCCTTTGCAGATGAGCTGATAATGCCTTCAAATCAGTCCCCTAAAAACACAATCACTCAGCATCTGTATGTCCATCTTCCCATGTCCATTTCACAAATATGATTCATCCTCTGACAATTCCCACTTTTTCACAGGGTTCCTGGTATCACTGGCTTTTTTTCAGCTTCTGAACCAATGGCAAGTGATGACCTGGAAAGGGACATTCCATTGACATCAGAAGATAAGAAAAGCAATAGGGTGTCTCAGTCCCTAAGACCAATTATGGGGCAACAGTTCAAAAAAAGAATCAGACCAACAATGCATAGATGATAGTTTTTAATATTTTTAAACTCTTACCTTCTTAGTATCGATTCCAAGAAAGGTGGCAAGGGCTAGGTAATTGGAATTAAGTGACTTGCCCAAAGTCACACAGCTAGGAAGTATCTGAGTCCAGATCTGAACCCAGATCCTTCTGACTCCAAGTCTGGCTCTCTATCCACTGAGCCATCTAACTGCCCCATAAATTATAGTGTTTTTTAACCTTATATAAGAGTAGACTCAAAACCCAAAGTGAAATGCCTGGGAACAGGAGTTTTGGAAAGGAAAAGCAAAGTGGGGAGGATAGAAGATTTATTCCTGGACCATAGGAGTATGATGATCTTTGGATAACTGGCATTAGGAAAAAGAGGCTCCCCCCACCCTTCTAGGTTCCCTCTTATTTGTACTAGTACACTGCAAGATGCCTGGGTTTCAACTATTCACTAGGATAGTCCCCTTGAAGCAGTAAAAGATCCTGGGTTTTACTGGAAGGGGGCAAGTTCTCCCTTAAGCAAGTCTGATTGGTCTCCATCCCTAATTACCCAGGCTGGAAGGTGCTAGGAATTGGTCTGTACCAAATAGGAAAGACAAGTGTTGGATATGAAAGTTTTTAGATATGTTAGGAAGATGGAGACCTATATCCAGGGAACAGAAAGCCTACTGCAAATGAGTCACATCAGGTTTAAACTGGCTCAAAACTTTCATTTTGTCATACTTTCTTCTATTTCGAACTGTTGTGGGGGTTGATTGACCTAAATGGATTGTTCTGCAATTACAGTGGAGACTTTAGGTGCCAAGGAGAGACGGTTTGTTTCCTTGTGGGAAGCAGCACTGAGACCTTGCTCCAGTCCGTGTGCAGAGATTAGTGGCAGTTGAAACAAAGGGAGCTGCGTCATAGAAATGAGTTGCACTCTGGGGAGCTATAATAGTTATCCTATGTATGCGTTTCAAAGCAGAAGAGCAGTAGAAGTTGGCAATTGGGGTTAAGTGACTTGCCCAGGGTCACAGCTAGAAGTGTCTGAGGTCAAATTTGAACCCAGGACTTTCTATCTCCAGATTGGTTCTCTATCCACTGAGCCACCTAACTGCCTCAGGATTTATACATTTATACACCAGATTGTCCAAGGAGTCAGTGATATAAAAAAGATTTAAGAATTTCTGGCCCTTTAATTCTTCTCTCCTATCTTTTGCCTTCTGCTGCCCAATACTACAATTCTGAGCCTTCAGAGTTCTATTAGGATAACCATTATCATTCCCTGAAGTGCTGCTCATTTCTATAATTCTAGTCTTCCTTTGTTTCAATTGCCGCTAGTCTCTGCACACAGACTGGAACAGGGTCTTTGTGTTGCTTTCCATGAGGTAACACACTTTCTCCCTTAGCACTTAAAGTTTAATAAGCCCTCCAAATACTAGCGTTATGAGTAAAATTCTCTGGAGACTCTACCGTAATTTATAATTATTAGTAAAAGTTAGAGAGAGAGAAAAGCACATAATCACCTGCCCATGCCTAATTCATCTGAGTTTGCCATGATGTTTCTGGGAAAGTGGCTACACTCAAAAGAGTGTCCAGCTCCCTCCCACCCAGAAAGGGCCCGAGTTTCCTCTGTCCCCTTCGTTATAAAGCCATTTTGGCCACCCTCCTGGGACTCTCTGGTGGGACAAACTTTACCGCAGTCGGGCTCCAAACCTGGTATTTCAGGTGCCCTGAGTCTCTTGGTGCCTTAAGCCAGCCCCTTCTGAGAAGCCAGGTAGCCATGAGATACCCAGGCAAAGGGTGGGGATGATACCGACCCAAACTGAGTATTTTAATGGAATAAGGGGGCACAATTTATGTTAAATTCACACACAAAGAAAGAAAAACAATCCCTGTCCTCAAAGAGCTCACAATCTGATGAGAAAGACTACAACCATATACAAGATATATATTGGATATACAGGATAAATTGGAGATAATTTCAGAGGGAAGGTACTAGAAATGAGTGTGAGAGAGGAATAGGAAAGACTTCTCCCAGAAAGTAAGATTAGCACCGAGTTTCTCAAGGAAGCCAGAAGATTAAGGTAAGAAGATGAAAGCGGTCCAGACTTTAGGGCCAGCCCCTAAAGAGCCACCAAGTCATGAGGTGGATGGAGTGTATTCAAGAACAACCAGGTCAGTGTCATTGGAAATGTTTTCCCCTCCTTTTTAAGACCAGTGGCATCACAGGATGATGCTTTGACTTGCTCATGAATTGGATTTAGGTGAGGCAGAGTTATGCAAAGTACTCAACCTCACTCTCTCTTCCAGAGTCATGGAAGTCCAGTGACAAGACAAAAGCCAAGATGACTGTCCTGGGCCCTGGATGTAGTGGATATAACCTCGGTATCTTCACACTCTCTAGAGTGTGCCTAGATCAGAACAGATCATTCTCATGTGCCCATTCCTCTGGGGAAAGTCTTTACATGCTTAGGGTCGACATTCCCCTAACTCCCTAAAGGACTGGAAGACTATTGGTTAACCTCAACCTGGTTTAGCCCATCTACCCAGATGATTTTTTCAGGATGGGACTGCTTCTTGCATGCTATAGCTTCCTGAAGACATATGAGAGTTGGGAGACAGGTGGACACCAAAGGTGGATGAGCAGCCCTGGAAGGTGTTCAGCAAGCCCCCACACCGGCGGTGCTAGTCATCCCTGAATATTCCAAGAAGTCATCCCATTGTTCAATAGCTTTTGAAATCAATCAGAGCATTTTATAATTGATTTTTATGATAACAGGGAACCTTTGGGAGTTTATTGAGTATGGATGTGACATGATCAGACCTAAACTTTAAGAAGTTCAAAGGGAGAACAATTGTCAGGCTACTGAAACACTAGGTGATTAATTGGTAGCTGTGTGCTTCAGGATCACAAATGTGTTTCTCTCATATTTTAAGTGACACTGGGAAATTTTCATGTTGGAATCTCAAGAGCTCAGGGTACTCATTTTTTTCTTTCAATTAAAAATAAAACCTGAGAACCTGTGGCCTTTGTTTTGGGTGGTGAGTAGTAATTTATCAGCTAGTGGGCAGCTAATTGGCATAGTGGATAGAATGCCAGGTCTGGAATCAGGAAGACCTGAGGCAAAATCTGGCCTAAATAATTGTCTAGCTCTGTGATGCTGGACAAGTCACCTAACTCTATTTGCCTTAGTTTCCTCATCTATAAACTGAGCTAGAGAAGGAAATGGCAAACCACTCTAGTATCTTTGCCAAGAAAACCTCAAATGGGGTTATGAAGAGTCAGACAGGACTGGAATGACTGAACAACAACAACAACACTGAACTGTCTAGGCAAAGATTAACCCAGGTTTCAAGTTAGGGAGTTTGAAATAAGACAAATGTGACTAGAATTAATGTATATGCTTTTTAGTTTTGTGTTTACATGAGGACAACATATGCCAATGAACTAACACAACTTCTAAGGAAGCAAATAGCTCTTTTACACACACACACACACACACACACACACACACACACACACACACACACACACACACACCTTAGTTATTAGAGAAAGTCCAATCCTGCTATGAGAGCGGTATGGAGGTAGGGGAGAGGTGTAATGTCATGGTTTGATAATTAGTTGGAATGATCTAGTCCCTGGATTCAGGTTGATGGAGGTAGGCAATGATAGAAGCAGGACCCTCATGTTCTGATATCTTGTACTTTTTACCTACTAGCACTAGTTAAACACAAATTGCAAAATCTGCATTATTAATCATTTAACCATTCTGTATTGTTAATCACTTATAATGGTCTTGTACTAACCATCCCTATGTTGCCCACCTAGATAAGAGCCATTTCATCAGCCCCAAGGCTATTCCATCAGTTATTGGGTCGTTCCATCAGCCTAGATATTTTCACTGCTTTAAATCTCTTCTTCTTTCAATAAAGATTTTCATACCTCTAAACTGAATAGAGTTTTGGGTCTCCTAGTCTTACAGCAAGATCCTGCTACAAACCTATGTGCTTTCCCACTACAAGATTTTCAATTTTAAAATCTCTTTTAGACATCTCAGATTGAGTATCAGCTTAATTTCTCTATCATATTTCTTTACTCTTGACAATCCATACAAGTGATTCCCCATGATTCTCTTACAATTTATACAATAATATTCAAACTTGGTTCAGCATTGAAAGTCATCCATAATGTATCCTCAACTTCTCTATTAGCTCCCACTACCAACCTTCAAGAATCTTCTGTTCCAGTCAAACAGAAGAACCCTCAATATGCCAACAACACATTGTGCCTAAACTTATTTAATTTTAATTTTGAGCTACAAATTCTCTTCCTGCTTCCAGCCCTTCCTCCACCTTTTGAGAAGGTAAGCAATATATCCATGGTATAAAAGAGATGTGAGATATTCCAGTTTTCCTAGCATGCAAAGTCACACAAATCATTTTCATAGTAATCATATTGCCAAAAAGGAAAAAAAAAACAAGATAAATAAAGTGGAAAAAATTATGCTTTAATCTTCACTCAAATTTCATGTATGGTAGTAGATTGCATTTTTCATCATGAGTCTTTGGGAACTGTCATAGACCATTGTATTGATCAGAATTGCTATGTCTTTCACAGTTACACTATATTGTTGCTGTTATTGTGTACCATGTGCCCCAAGTTCTGCTAAATTAACTTTGCATTATCTCATATAAATCATCCCAGGCATTAAGAAACAATCCACTTTATCATTTCTTATAGCATTCCATCATAATCATATTCTACAACTCATTTAGTCATTCCCCAATAGAAGGGTATCCCTTTGATTTCCAATTCTTTTCCACCAGAATTGCTATAAATATTTTTGTACGTGTGGATCCTTTTCCTTTGGTCTCTTTAGGATACGGATCTGGTAGCAGTTTTGCTGAGTCAAAAGGTATGTACAAAATACAGCATCCATTCCTATCGAAAACACTGAAAAGTATAGGAATAGAAGGACCTTTCCTAAAAATAATAAACAGTATATACCTAAAACCATCAACAAACATCATATGCAATGGGGATAAATTAGAAGCCTTCCCAATAAGATCAGGAGTAAAACAAGGATGCCCATT
>NC_058132.1:180937262-180951262 GCF_016433145.1 Gracilinanus agilis | reverse complement strand
GCTACCCACATTCAGAGGAAGGACTGCAGGAGAGGAAACATATAAGAAAAACAACTGCTTGAACGCATGGGTCGGGGTGGACATGATTGAGGGTGTGGACTCGAAACTACCACACCAATGCAACTACCAACAATTTGGAAATTGGTCTTGATCAAGGACACATGACAAAACTAGTGGAAATGCGCATCGGCCATGGGTGGGGGGGGTGCAGGAGGGGGGGTTGAAGGGGAAAGGTGGAGCATGAATCATGTAACCATGTTAAAAATGAATATTAATAAATGTTAAAAAAAAAAAAGGTATGTACAGTTTTATAGCCCTTAGAACATAGTTCCAAATTGTTCTCCAAAATGGTTGGACTAGTTCACAACTTCACCAACAGTGCATTATTGTCTGTTTTTCCACCTTCCCTCCAGCATTTGGTCTTTTCCTCTTTTTTGTCTTTGTTAGCCAATCTGATAAGTATGAGGCGGTACTTCATAATTGTATTTATTTGCACTTCTTTAATTAGTAGTGGTTTAGAGCTTTCATTTCTTCTAAAAACTGATTGTTCATATCTTTTTTTTTTTTTAAACCCTTACCATTTGTCTTAGTATCAATTCTAAGACAGAAGACTGGCAAGGGCTAGGCAATGGGGGTTAAGAGATTTGCCAAAAGTCTAGAAGCTAGGAAGTATTTGAGGACAGAATTGAACCCAGGTCCTCCTAACGCCAGTTCTAGCATTCCATCCACCTACCTGCGTATTTGTTCATATATTTCAATCATTTTTTTAAAAATGTGGAATGGAATTATGTAACCATGGAAAACTTTTCTAAAAAGAAAAAAATTAATTAAAAAAAAAGAAAAAATTGTGGAATGGTGGAGAATTTCCTACAAGCTTGGTTCTTTGGGTTTACCCAAACTAGGTTACTGTAGTTATTGCCTTATGTATA
This sequence comes from Gracilinanus agilis, assembly GCF_016433145.1. Taxonomy (NCBI): domain Eukaryota; kingdom Metazoa; phylum Chordata; class Mammalia; order Didelphimorphia; family Didelphidae; genus Gracilinanus; species Gracilinanus agilis. The sequence goes on along the minus strand of NC_058132.1, from coordinate 180,950,333 downwards.
TTCTTTGCCTATCTTCATTGATGGGGGGGGACTATGTGTGTGACATAAAATAGATATGAGATACCATTCAGGTAAAAAAGTATTCTAATCATCTTCTGTGAATAAGGCCTTTTCTCTAGATCAAATCATGAACCAACCAGCCAGTTAAAAAGATGAGCCCTTCTCAGACCTCCCACCTAGCTTTTAGGTCAATCAACAAATCAAAGAATATTTATTTAATACCTACTATATTCTTAGCATTGTGTTAGGCTTCCAGAATATAAATATGAAGAATGAAATGACCCCTCTATAATTCCTCTCTTTCATGAATCTTCAATATCTTAACATACTCTGCACAATTCCTATCTATCTACAAACATGATTGGAATACTTATTCCTAAAAAAAAAAAAAAAAAAAAAAAAAAAAAAAAATTTAAAAGCCTTCCTTGATTCTTGTAGGAAATTCTCTGCCAGTGAATACTCAGACCTGGTAACACCTGCCTAAAGGATACCTTCCTGATACAGCTACAACCTCTAAACTCAGCATTTTTTAGGAGAACCCAGTATGTGTTCTTCCACACAGTAGTTTCTAGACTCCTAATACTCTAATTCAATTCTCTTGAAGAACCTTCAGTTGCCTAAAGTCTCAATGTGAATTCTTATCTCTCAAATTCAAGTGAGTAACCCTCTTACCAAATTTGCTAGGCCAATTTACTTCTTGTCACACACTAGAATCCATGGTACTTCCTCTAAATCTCCTGAATAAGCCCACAAAATCACCAACCACTGAGGCCCAATACTTCTACCTTTGAAGCTCTAGTATCATTGCTCTCTATTGTGAAGAAGTGCCTTGTGGTCCAATAGAATTCCAAAAGGACTCATGAGGGAGGGCAGAGAATTCCCAAGGTGGAAGGAGACAATCCCTCAAACCCTCAATAAAATCTAGCAACCTGAAACCCTTGCAGCCACTGCAATTCCATTGACTGTAGGGTTCCAACTGATAAGGGACATTCCATGTCCCTAGGCTATTTCCATTACTCTGGCCACACTATCTGTGACATATTTGATTAAACAGTTCATGATGAAATGAAACCTTCAGATGAAAGGGTCAGAGCTACAGTTCTTTGAGAATCAGCATTCCCTCGCCTACCACAATCTCACTCTCCCATGACACTTCCTTAAAAAGAGGACCAATAATACCACTCAGATGATATCTTGACTCATGATGAAATGGATTTAAATGAGGCAGAATTGCACAAAATCATCAGACTCACTCTCTCTTCATAAACATCAAAGTCCAGTGGCAAATCTTCCACTTTATTTCCTTCATGAGATTTTTATGGTATGTGTGATATGTGTCTTCTATCACAACATGAGCAATATGGAAATATGTATTGCATGAAAGTACTAGTATAACCTATTTCCCTCTTACAGTTGGAAGGGGAAAAATGAGAGGGAGAAAGTCCAAATCCTAAAATGTTGGAAAACAATTGTCAAAATTTTTTACATGTAATTGAAAAAAATAATTAATTCATTTTTTAAAAGTCCAGCATCAAGACAAAAGTTAGGATTTCAGTGGCTGGGGATTCAGACCTTGGCATCTTTGATGCATGACCAAGCTCTAAGTGCTCCATAGAGCCTGCTTCAACCACCTTCATTGCCATTGCAACCAGTTACTTTCATTTGCTCATTGCACAAGGATAAGTCTTTACATACTCAGAGTAGACAACTCCTAACTCAGGAACAGGTTGGAGGCCTGTTGGTTTAGCCTGGTTTAGCCCATCTGCCAAGATGGTTTTTACTGGTGTGTGGGACAGGGTTCACAGACAGTGGAACCTACCACTGAAAGAAGTTCATAAACATGGCACTCAGAAGCCTGACTTTCATAATTCTTTGCTTATTTGAAAAGTTTTTTTTTTAATTTTTAATTTATTTTCTATTGTTAGTTTGTTACATTAAAATGAAAAATCCCTCTCTTCCTGCTTTATCCCCTTTGGAGAAGGCATCATTTGACAAAAAGATATATAAAACTATGTCTTGCATATTTCTATTTGTCAATTCTTTCTCTGCAGGTATACACATTCTTTAAACAATATTTCTGTTGCTGCATATGTTCTGTTATCTCTTTATCTATTATTATTCCTTCATTTTCTTTTTCTTCTCCTATTGCTATTGCTAGCATTTCTATTTTTTTTTTTAAAACCCTTACTTTCCGTCTTAGAATCAATACTGAGTATTGGTTCCAAGGCTGAAGAATGGTAAGGGCTAGGCAATGGGTGTCAAGTGACTTGCCCAAGCTCACACAACTGGGAAGTGTCTAAGGCCAGATTTGAACCTAGTTACTCTGGTCTCTAGGCCTGGCTCTCAATCCACTGATCTGCCCAGCTGCCCCCTAGCATTTCTAATTTAACAGTAAATAACATTGGTGATAATGAGCATCCTTGTTTCACTCAAGGCCTCTTAAGGAAGACTTCCAACTTATCCCCATTAGAGATCATGTTTATTGATGACTTTAGCTATTTCTTTCTTATTATTCTAAGGAAAAATCCATTTATACCTATGTTTTCAAGTATCTTTTAATATGAATGAGTATTATATTTTGTCAAAAAGCTTTTTCTGCATCTATTGATTTGATACTATTATTTTTGCTACTTTTTTATTGATGTGATAAATTATGTTAAAAGTTTTCCTTAGGGGAGAGCCGGAAGTGACGCCAATACTGTAGGTGGAAGCTCAGCATGAGGGGATTTCAGTGATTATGGCGGCGGGACGGCTGGTAGCTGTATGTCGGGGCTTCGCCACCGCCCTGAAGGGGCCCGGAAGCTTAGCGAGCTCGCTGGCCCCCGCCGCCAGCCCAGGATTTACTTTCAGTTTGTTAAACAAAATTAGAACTAACATCAATCCCCTCCATCAATATAAATTAATTCATACTACTTTGTCAAGAAAAGGACTAGAAGAATTTTTTGATGATCCAAAAAATTGGGGAGCAGAAACAGTCAAATCAGGTGCTGCATGGACCCATGAACAGTTAAGGTGCAAGAGTAATGAAGATTTGCATAAGCTTTGGTATGTCCTACTGAAAGAAAGAAACATGCTTCTCACGTTAGAGCAGGAGGCCAAAAGACAGAGATTGCCAATGCCGAGTCCCGAGCGATTAGAAAAGGTGACAGAGTCCATGGATGCTTTAGATAAAGTTGTTCAGGAAAGAGATGATGCTTTGAGACTTCTTCAGACAGGTCAAGAAAAGCCAAGACCAGGTGACTGGAGGAAAGACATTTTTGGACATATCATCTGGTACAAGTACAAGCAGTGGCCTATACCCTGGTACCTCAACAAAAGCTACAACAAAAAGAAGTACTATACAATGCCTTTTGTGGATCAGTTTGTCAGACTGAGGCTTGAAAAGTACTTACGTAGTGAAGCCAAGAAGAAAAGTTTAAAGAGAAGGAAAGAGAAGATACTTCAAAGAAAATTTCCACACATGTCTGCTGAAGCCCAAAACTGAAATCTAACCACGGATACAGTGAACTCCTTTACTTTTCCTAGTTCTATTTCACCCTTTAAAATTAAACTTTTTCACTTAATTTAAGACTGGCTGTTAACTCCAAGTAAGTGGTTAATTAAAAAAATTATCTCGAAAAAAAAAAAAAAAAAAGTTTTCCTTATATTAAACCATTCCTGCATACCTAGTATATAAAACCTATTTGGTCATAATGCATAATCTTTGTAATATATTGTTATAGTCTCCCGGCTAATATTTTATTTGGAATTTTTAGATCTGTATGCATTAATAAAATTGGCCTATAATTTTCTTTCTCTGTTTTTGTTCTTCCTAGTTTAGGCATCAGGACTATATTTGTTTCATGAAAGGAGTTTGACATACTCCTTCTTTACCAATTATTCTAAATAATTTATTTAATATTGGAACTAGATGATTTTTGAACATTTTGTAAAATTCACTTGCAAATCCATCTGGTCTTGATGCTTTTTTTTTTCCCTAAGGAAGTTGGCCTATAAAGTTTCTTTTTCTAAAATAGGCTTATTTAGATATTCTATTTCCTCCTCTGTTAGTTTAGAAAATTTATATTTTCGTAATAATTTTTCCTTTTCACTTAAAATTGTTAGATTTGTTGGTATATAACTAGGCAGGATAACACCTAATAACTGCTCTGATTTCATTCATGAAAAAGTCACCATTTTCATTTTTGATGCTAGTAATTTGGTTTTCAACTCACTCTTTTAAAAATCATATTAACAATGATTTATCTATTCTAGTTTTCCCCCCTTAAAACTGGCTCAGTTTTATTTATTAACTCAGTGACTTGAATTACATTCAGTTTTGTTAATCTCATCTTTAATTCTTAGGATTTCCAATTTGGTATTTAATTGAGGATTTTAAATTTGTCCTAATTTTTTCAGTTGTATGACCAATTCAATTATCTATTCTCTATTTTATTGATATAAGCACTTAGTATATTCCTCTAATTACTGCTTTTACTGTATCTCATAGGTTTTGCTATGTTGTCACATTATTATCATTCTCTAATAAAATTATACGTTGTTTCTATGACTTAAGCTTTACCCCATTCATTCTTTAAGATTAAATTTAGTCTCCAATTAATTTTCATTCTATGTTTCCATGGTTTCTTATTAAATTGTTCCATTTTTATCTGAAAAGGATATAGTTAATATTTCTGCTTTTATGCATTCAACTGTAACATTTTTGCATCTTAATATGTGGCCAAGTTTTGTAAAGGTATCATGTACTACTGGAAAAAAAAGTATATTTCTTTATATTTTCACTTAATCCAGATTTCTATCATATGTAGTTTATAAAAATTTTCATTTATTCCTTTGATTTCTTTCTTAATTTTTTTTCAGTCAGATTTATCTAGTTCTGAGAGGGGAAGGCTAAAGTCCTCCACTAATTTGGTTTTGCTATCTATTTCCACTAGCAATTTCTTTAGTTTTTCCTTTAAAAATCTGGAGTATTTCATTATTAATGAATCTCTCAGCCATTCACACATGAATGGTTTCTATACATAGAACTGAAATCTCTCGGGGATATAAGAATTCGTTGTTTTTTTCTTTTTTTTTAAGTTCATTATAATAGGGGAAGATCCAGGAAACTATGATGAGTTTGTGTAGGGAAATTGAGAGTGCTGCTCAACAGATGGCCAATGAGAAGATTTTTTCTTTAAAAAACTCATCCAATGCATGAAATATTTATTCTCCTTTAGTATCAGTTTGCAAATATTTTGCAAATAATAATTCTTGGCAAATTTGTTCCTCCTTTGTGAACTGCACATATGCTAAAAGTAAAGCTTCATTTCCTGGCAAAGTTGATTCATCAAGTTGAATAGAAAACTGAGATGTTTTTAAACATCCACACAATGAATCTTCAACATCTTGAGGCATTTCATCAATTCTTCTTTGTATTGTATTTTGCTCAATGAAATTTTCTTGATAATATCAGATGCTGGCTTGTGTAGCACAGTAGGTATTACTTCACTTATAGCTGGTATAATTAGTTCTTCACCAATAGTATGAGGTTTTCCTGATTTGGCAATCATTAACGAAATATTGTAAGAAGCAAGCAAGCTATCACCATCTTGTGTGGTTGTGCTTGAAAAGAGTTTTGCCAATGTTGGTTGTTTGATAAATTTTTCTTTTAGTGTTTGAAAATAAGATAAATCCTTATCTTTTTTATCACCATGAATTTTAGTCAAATGTCTTGTAGTCTGGAAGGCTTCTTAGCTTCGTTTGATAAAACTTTCTGGCAAATCAGGCACATTGGTAATGCATTGTTTACATGCAACTCAACAAAGCCACATTTCAAATATTTGATATATTGTCTACAATACATTTTTCTTTTTTGAGCCATTATTATCTGTAGAAAGAAAAAATAAAATTTTTATGGAGGTATTTTTAATAATATTTTTTAGTAATTTTTTGAAATAAACTAAAATAAATACCGATGAAATAAATAAACATGATATTATTAATTGTAAAGTGCATATAATTATTACAAAACAAATAAATAATACTCACCAATTATAGTTGCACTATTTGTTAGTTAACTTTAACTTATCACAATATCACAACAATCTAACCTTTCTTTGAGTTATATTACGTGTAATAATTATGGGAAATCTCCTGATTCATAGTATACTCCAAAATCTACTGGTAGTACTGCCAGTAGCCAGTACTACCGCTGCTGTTCCAGGCTTTGGCCTTGCAATCAACCAATCGCAGGAGTGGCAGTTACCCGAAGCAATGCTAGTAATGCTCACTCACATGTTTTGCCACAGCAATTCAGTGGCACCACATGAACAGTAGCATTTTGAGATTGCACATACCTCAATGCAAGTGAGGGAATATGCAGAACTGAGCCGATGTCCAGTATGTTGTTCAGAGAAAAATTAAGTTATGAGTGGAATACATGAATCAATTTTTCTAAATCTTCTCTTCTTTCTTTTATACTATCACTGCCCCCTTACAGTTATTTACCACCCCCAAATGCACCTGTGGCCATCACCGTTCCCTGGATCACTGCAGCACCCATCGGGGGGGTGGTGCCCACTTTGGGAATCACTGCCTTAGATCATTCTTTTCTGTTGATACCCAGATGCCCATCCAACCTCTTGAGAAGAGATGTTCTCTGTAAATTAGAAGCCACTATCCAGTGTGATAAGTCAGGCCAAATATTCCTACACTTACCCAAACAATCACTCAAGCACCATCCCTTGCTATTCCTAGGGCAAGAGGAAGGTGATGTGGAGGAATATCATGGGGAGTATCTTTGAAATACCAGAAGATATCCCAGAGGCAGTTTGGGCAAGGCATTCAACTGATGTGGGAATTTTAAAATCTGCCACACCTGTCAAGATCGAGGTGAAAGAGGGCACTCCACCTAGGATCCCTCAGTATAAGTTGAGTAAAGAGGCTACAGAGGGTATCAGGCCTATTATCCAAAGTCCCCTGGAACAAGGCATTTTGGTCTATACCATATCTGAGTACGACACACCCATTATGACTATTAAAAAAACAAAGAAAGATACAAATGGCAAAACGCAATGGCGATTTGTGCAGGATCTGAGAGCAGTGAATAGTTTTGTTAAGAAGGGACATGCAGTGGTACCTAGCCCAGCAAATATCATCTCTGAAATCCCAAGCACTGCAGCCTGGTTCACAGTCGTGGACTTGTGCTGTGCCTATTTTACCATGCCCCCTGCATGAGTCCAGTCAGAAGATTTTCGCATTTTCCTGGGAGGGTAAAGAAATCTGTTGGACTCGAATTCCACAAGGGTTCTCAGAAAGTGCAAATATCTTTTGCCAGATCCTGCAGAGAGACCTTGAATCATATTCACTGAAAGTAAATTAGTGCATTATGTTTAGCTAATGTTACCAAATGCTCGAGTGTGTCAAAGGGACAGTAAATATCTATTATAAGAGCTATGCAAAAGGGGACACAAGGTTTCAAAAGCCAAATTACAGTGGGTTTTGCCAAAGGTTGAGTACCTCGGCTTCATGTTAGAAAAGGATATAAGAAAGATCTCCCAAAAAAGAGTTGCGGATATACAGAAGCTGTGCATGCCTAAGACCAAGAAGCAGCCCCATGCAATTTTAGGAATCACGGGTTACTATAGGCAGTAATATACAGTGGATACCTGGATATAGTCTGATCTCAAAACCTCTGACAGACTTGACTAAGAACACTGTCTCAGAACCTTTAAAACTTACACGGGAGCACAAGCATGCTATTGAATAACTGAAAATAGCTGTGCTATCAAGCCCTGCACTTGGAATCCCTGACCATGCAAAACTGTTTCACCTGTTTGTGCATGAGGAGAAGGGAATAGCCCAGGGGTTGGCAATATATGGCTCTCAAACCATATCTGGCTCTTTTGAGGGCCAGGTATGGCTTTTTCTGCAGGAGCCATAATGTCAATTTTTTTTCAGGTGCTGTTACAGGAGCGTGCACTGTGAGCATTGTACAGCTCTCACGAAATTACATTTTTAAAAATGTGGTGTTTATGGCTCACATGGCCAAAAAGGTTGTCAACCCCTGGAATAGCCAGTGCTGTATTAGGGCAGACTCTTGGAGATCAGTTTAGACCTATTGCCTATTATAGCTCCCAGATAGATGTCATGGCTAGAGGGAGGCCACCATGTATGAGAGCAATTGCAGCTGCTGCCCTAATGGTGAAAAAAATCTTCAGATCTGGTTTTGGGATGCAGGATTATGCTGTACTCAACTCATCAAATAGATACCATCTTGAAAAACAGCAACCTGCAAATGTTTACATCCCAGTGCTTATCTCAATATCAAATTGTTGCTGGGCAATGAGGACCTATCTTTCCATCATTGTAAGGAGATCAACCCAGCCACACTAATGCCAGACTTACCATTAAAAGTGGAACCCATCCATACCTGTGCAGATACCTTGGAAGTAGTTCAGAAAACTAGAGATGACCTAATCGATATCCCTTTGGTCTCTCTAGACCTTACACTGTTTACTGATGGTTTTTTATTCGTGTTAGATGGGGAACGGTATATGGGTGCAGCTGTGGTGACTCAAGATGAGACTTTATGGTATGCAGCTCTACCAAAGTCCATGAGTATTCAAGGTGCTGAAATCCTAAGTCTCACCAGAGCTCTTGAGATTGGCAAAAACAAAAGGATAAATGTCTATAATGACAGCAAATACACTTTCAATGTAGTCCATTGCATAGGCCAAATCTGGAGATATTGTGGGTTTATAACTGCTGGTGGGAAGGAAATAGCCTATGGGAGCCTTATAAACCAGCTCCTGGAAGCTGTCCAGTTGCCTAAAGAAGTTGCAATGATGCATTGCCAATCACATCAAAAGGGTGTAGATGGGGTGTCGTTAGGAAACAGAAGGGCAAACATAACAGCCAAATATGGTGCCCAATTTGGTCTATCCACGTACTAAACTTCTCCTTGGTGGGTGAAACAGATATCAAACAAGCATACTCCCCAAGGGAAATAAAGCACTAGATAGAAAATCTAGGGGCCAAATTAGTGAGTGGTGTATGGTAGTGAAGACAAACCCATTCTTCCAAAATCTCTATATAATACCCTATGCAATGCATTGCATGCCAAAGGACATTATGGGACTCAATCCCTCATGGATGGCATTCGAAGATCCTGGACAGCACCTGGAATTTCCACTTGTGTAATTCAGAAATGCAAGGTTTGCTTGTAGTACAATCAGGGCATGACCAGAATTAAGGGACTAGGTGACAGACAACTGGCATATACCCCATTTGAGTGCTTACAGATCAGTTATATATATCAATGTCCAATTGTCAAGGATACAAAGATGCCCTAGTCATAGTTGACAGGTTGACTCGATGGCCAGAAGTGTTTCCTGCAAAGAAAAACAACGCAGCCTTCATGATGAAGACACTTCTGAGAGGGATAGTCCCGAAATTTTCAGTACCAGCTAGAATAGACTCGGACCATGGTTCACACTTTTCTCAAAACATCTTGCGAGTTCCGGGTTAAGATGGTGGCAGAGTAAGAACCAGCTCTTAACCTCTCCTGACCAAAACACACAAAACTCCTCAAGGGGACATAAAAACAAGTCCAGACGAACAGAGGAACCCCACAACAGGGCACAGCGTGGAAGGTACGTGGAATCTAGGCATTTCCATGCTATAAAGGGGTGAAACAACTCTCACTAAATCGTGGGCTGAGCAACCACCCCACCCCCACCCCCTCCACACACAACACCTATAGCGCCGAAGCCAGCTAAAAAGAAATAGAGCAAGTTTGGGGCACCCATCAAGTCATTGGCAGCTCCGGAGCCTGTTCCTGAGAGCAGCAAGATTTAGGACCCCAAAAAGCTAACGAACGCACACAAAATTTGAGCGCGGGAGCAGGACGCCGAGAGCAGATGCAGGACACAGAGTGCAGGCTCAGAGTGCAGGCGCCAGTGGAGGCGTGGGTGGAGGCAGACACAGCCAGGAGCTAAAGCTCTGAAACCCTGAGAGGGGAACCACTGCAGATGGGTATACAACTGTGGAAGCAGCACCCTGAGACTTGTAAAGAAACCTCCGGCAGACGATCAAGCAAGGGGGTCCACCAGGGGGCTTGACCTTGGAAAAAACCAGAACTCAGACCTCAGGAGCCAATAGACTGCGAACAGACCCTGAGCGCAAGAATAAACCTGAGAAGCTGCTGGGCTAATGATGGCTACCCAGTCTCAGGAAGTTCAGAAGAGAAAGATTAACAACAAGGAAAAAAAGTCTTTAACACTCGACAACTTTTACACAGAGAAAATCCAGACAACTGAGCAAACAGAGGAGGAGAACAAACAAGCATCCGGACCCTCCTCAAATAAGGAAAACTCCTCACAAGCTATGGAAGAGTTCAAAAATGAGATTCTGAGGAAGATGGAAGAGATGTGGCAAGAAAATAACAGTTTAAAAGGTAGAATCTTGCAATTGGAAAGTGAGGCTCAGAAATCAAATGAACTGATAAGCAAATTGAACCAGATTGAAAAAGAAAACCAAAAGATCATAGCTGAAAACCAGTCCCTAAAGGCTAGAATTGAGCAATTAGAAGCTAATGATCTCTCAAGACAACAAGAACAAATAAAACAAAGCCAAAAGACTGAAAAAATAGAAGGAAACATGAAATATCTCAATGAGAGAGTGACAGACCAAGAAAACCGGTCTAGAAGAGACAATTTGAGAATAATTGGTGTTCCAGAAAAACCAGAAATTAATAGAAACCTGGACTCCATACTAACAGAAATAATTCAGCAAAATTGCCCTGAAGTCCTACAACAAGAGGGCAATATAGACATTGAAAGGATTCATAGAACACCTGAGACATTCGACCCAGATAAGAAAACACCCAGAAATATAATTGCCAAATTCAAGAGTTTCCAAACAAAAGAAAAAATCTTACAAGAAGCCAGAAAGAAACAATTCAAATATCAAGGAGCACCAATCAGGATCACACAGGATCTGGCAGCCTCCATGCTAAAATACAGCAAGGCTTGGAATATCATATTCAGAAAGGCAAGAGAGCTGGGCCTGCAACCACGGATCAACTACCCATCGAAACTGACTATATATTTCCAGGGGAAAGTATGGGCATTCAACAAAATTGAAGAATTCCAGGTATTTGCACAGAAAAGACCAGGGCTAAATGGAAAGTTTGATATCCAACCACAAAAATCGAGAGAAACATGAAAAGGTAAATAAGATACAGAGGGGAAAGAAAGAAAACTTATAATTTTTAAATTTGCCTTTTTAAGGGCCTCAGTGAGATCTAATTATCTGTATTCCTATGTAGAGAAATTTTATGTTTAATTCTCTGTAGTGAACTCTATTCACTACTATAATATTCACTATTATAGTAATCAGAAGAATAATTAGCAGGGTGAGGGTGGAACACTAAATAATCTAAGATGACATGGGGGATGGGAAGGAGGGGGTGAATAGCAGGGGACACCAAGAGAAACTTGAGTGAATAAGAAAAATAGGATATTCTATTACACACAAAGAGGGCATGGGAGGGAGAGAGGACAAATACTATTATAAAAAGGAGAGGAAGAGAGCATTAAGAGGTAATAATCAAACCTTACTCTTAGTGTAATCAACCCGGAGAGGGAAGAGGAGCTATACTATCCATTGGGACATAAAACTCTTATCTAACCCTTCTGAGAAAGTTAGAAGGGATAAACCAAGGGGAGCAGGGGAGTGGGGAGGTCAAAAAAAGGGAGGGGAGAAGGGGGAGGGAATTCATAAGGCCTTTAAAAACAAAAAGAGGGGGAAAAATAAGGGAGGGGGTAGAAAGGGAAGTTAATCAAGGGAGGGGATAAGGGATAGCGACTCAATAGCAAACCACTAGTTTAAAAGGGAAAAGTATAAGGGAAAAGGGGGTAGAAATAGGGGAGGATTCGAAAATGTCAGCAAATGCACAACTGATGATTATAACTCTGAATGTGAATGAGATGAACTTGCTCATAAAATGGAAGCAAATAGCAGAATGGATTAGAAACTAAAATCCCACCATATGTTGTCTACAAGAAACACATATGAGGCGGGTGGACATACACAAGTTTAAGGTTCAGGGCTTGAGCAAAATCTTTTGGGCGTCAAATGAGAAAAAGAAGGCAGGAGTGGCTATTATGATTTCTGACAAAGCCAAAGTAAAAATAGATATGATTTAAAAAGACAGGGAAGGTCATTACATCCTGATTAAAGGCAATATAAACAATGAGGAAATAACAGTGCTCAATATGTATGCACCAAGTGGCATAGCACCCAAATTCATAAAGGAGAAACTGGCAGAGCTCAAGAAGGAAATAGATAGTAAAACCATACTACTGGGAGATCTAAATATTCCTCTGTCAGATCTAGATAAATCAAACCGAAAAATAAATAAGAAAGAGGTAAGAAAGGTGAATAAAGTCCTAGAAAAATTAGATTTAATTGATATGTGGAGAAAAATAAATAGGGACAAAAAGGAATACACCTTCTTTTCAGCTGCACATGGTACATTCACAAAGATTGACCATGTTATAGGGCATAGAATCATTGCAAACAAATGCAAAAGAGCAGAAATAATAAATGTAACCTTCTCAGATCATAATGCAATAAAAATAATAATGAGTAAGGGCACCTGGTCAGGAAAATCAAAAACTAATTGGAAATTAAATAATATGATTCTCCAAAACCAATTTGTCAAAGAAGGAATCATAGAAACAATCAACAATTTCATTGAAGAAAATGACAATGATGTGACATCCTACCATACTATGTGGGATGCAGCCAAGGCAGTACTCAGGGGAAAATTTATATCCTTGAGTGCATATATTAACAAATTAAGGAGGGCAGAGATCAATGAATTGGGCATGCAACTCAAAAAATTAGAAAGTGAGCAAATTAAAAATCCCCAGATGAAAACTAAATTAGAAATACTAAAAACCAAGGGAGAAATTAATAAAATCGAAAGTAAAAGAACTATTGAATTAATAAATAAGACTAGAAGCTGGTACTTTGAAAAAACAGATAAAATAGACAAAGTACTGGTCAATCTAATAAAAAAAA
>NC_058132.1:180918773-180936762 GCF_016433145.1 Gracilinanus agilis | reverse complement strand
CTTATAATAGTATTTGTCCCCTCTCCCTCCCATGCCCTCTTTGTGTGTAATAGAATATTCTATTTTCTTATTCACTCAAGTTTCTCTTGGTATCCCCTGCTATTTACCCCCTCTTTCCCATCCCCCACGCCATCTTAGATTATTTAGTGTTCCACCCTCACCCTGTAAATTATTCTTCTGATTACTATAATAGTGAATAGAGTTCACTACAGAGAATTAAACATAACATTTCTCTACATAGGAATACAGATAATTAGATCTCACTGAGGCCCTTAAAAAGGCAAATTTAAAAATTATAAGTTTTCTTTCTTTTCCCTCTGTAACTTATTTACCTTTTCAGGTTTCTCTCGATTTCTGTGGTTCAATATCAAACTTTCCATTTATCCCTGGTCTTTTCTGTGCAAATACCTGGAATTCTTCAATTTTGTTGAATGCCCATACTTTCCCCTGGAAATATATAGTCAATTTTTATGGGTAGTTGATCCGTGGTTGCACGCCCAGCTCTCTTGCCTTTCTGAATATTGTATTCCAAGCCTTACGGTCTTTTAGCATGGAGGCTGCCAGATCCTGTGTGATCCTGATTGGTGCTCCTTGATATTTGAATTGTCTCTTTCTGGCTTCTTGTAAGATTTTTTCTTTTGCTTGAAAGCTTTTGAACTTGGCAATAATATTTCTAACCGATTTCTTCTCTGGGTCGAATCTAGTGGGTGTTCTATGAATCCTTTCGATGTCTATATTGCCCTCTTGTTGTAGGACTTCAGGGCAATTTTGCTGAATGATTTCTTTTAGTACGGAGTCCAGGTTTCTATTAATTTCTGGATTTTCTGGAAGCCCAATTATTCTGAAATTGTCTCTTCTAGACCGGTTTTCTTGGTCTGTCACTCTCTCATTGAGATATTTCATATTTCCTTCTATTTTTTCAGTCTTTTGACTTTGTTTTATTTGTTCTTGTTGTCTTGAGAGATCATTAGCTTCTAATTGCTCGATTCTAGCCTTTAGGGACTGGTTATCGGCTATAATCTTTTGGTTTTCCTTTTCAATCTTGTCATTTCTGGTGTTCAATTTGCTTATCAGTTCATTTGATTTCTGAGCCTCACTTTCCAATTGCAAGATTCTACCTTTTAAACTGTTATTTTCTTGCAAGATCTCTTCCATTTTCCTCAGAATCTCAGTTTTGAACTCTTCCATAGCTTGTAAGGAGTTTTCCTTATTTGAGGAGGGTCCGGATGCTTGTTTGTTCTCCTCCTCTGTTTGTTCGGTTGTCTGGATTTTCTCTGTGTAAAAGCTGTCGAGTGTTAAAGACTTCTTTTTCTTGTTATTATTATTCTTTCTCTTCTGAACTTCCTGATGCTGAGTAGCCATCATTAGCCCAGCAGCTTCTCAGATTTATCCTCGCGCTCAGTGTCTGTTCACGATCTATTGGCTCCTGAGGTCTGAGTTCTGGTTTTTTCCAAGGTCAAGCCCCCTGGTGGGCCCTCTTGCTTGATCCTCTGCCGGAGGTTTCTTTACAAGTCTCAGGGCGCTGTTTCCACAGTCGTATACCCGTCTGCACTTGTTCCCCACTTATGCTTTAGTTCCTGGTTGTGTCTGCCTCCACCCACGCCTCTGCTCAGCCTGCGCTCTGCGCCCAGAGTCCTGCTCCCGCGCGCTCAGATTTCGTGTGCGTTTTTTGACTTAATGGGGTCCTAAGTCTTGCTGCTCTCAGGAACAGGTCCCGGAGCTGCTGATGACTCGATGGGTGCCCCAAACTTGCCCTATTTATTTTTAGCTGGGTTCGGAGCTATAGATGAGTGTGGAGGGGGTGGGGGTGGGGTGGTTGCTCAGCCCGCGATTTAGTGAGAGCCCTTTATAGCCTGGAAATGTCTCGATTCCATGTACCTTCCACACTGTGCCCTGTTGTGGGGTTCCTCCGTTCGTCTGGACTTGTTTTTATGTCCCCTTGAGGAGTTTTGTGTGTTTCGGTCAGGAGAGGTTAAGAGCTGCTTCTTACTCTGCCACCATCTTAACCCGGAACCTTTACATGACTTTTTAATATAGTTTTAATTTCATTATCTGAAAAGGATGCACTTAATATTTCTGACTTACTGCATTTGTTTGTAAGGATTTTATGCCCTAATAACTGGTCAATTTTTATGTAGGCTCCATATAATTCTGAGAAAAAGATATATTCTTTTCTATTCTCATTCAGTTTTCTACAGTTTTATTGTTCAAAATTTTTCTAAAATTCTATTCACTTCTTTATTTTTTTATTACTTGCTTAGATTTATCTAATTCTGAGAGGGGATATTTGAGGTCCCCAACTAGTATAGCTTTTTGTCTATTTCCTCCTCCAAGTCATTTAACTTCTCCTTAAAAATTTTGGATGTCATATCATTTGCTGCATATATACATATATTTAGTATTGGTATTATTTCATTGCCTGTAGAACCTTTTAGTAAAATGCAATTTACTTCCTTATTTCTTTTAATTGGAACTATTTTTGTTGCAGCTTTGTCTGAGTTCATGACTATTACTCTTTCTTTTTTTCCCACTTCATCTGAATCATAACAGATTCTCCTCCAACCCTTTAGCTTTACTCTGTGTGTTTCTCCTTACTTCATATGGGAAGGAAGAGGTCTATAGACAGCTTATTCTGAGATTCTGGGTTTTAGTGCATTCTCCTGTCCACTTCTGTTTTGTTAGTGAGTTTCACTCATATTAACTTTTATGATATTTAACTATGTATCTTCCTCCACTGATATTTACCCGGTTTATTCTTCTCTTTCTATTTTCATTTCTTGCTCCTAATAAGTGGTTTACTTCTAAGTACTGTCTTCCCAAATATATCTTCCCTTCTTTCAGCTGCTCCACCTTCTCTTATTTTTGTCCCCTTTCAATTCACTATAGGGTAAGATAAATTTCTATACCCAACTGAGTGTGTATATTATTCTCTTTTTCAGCCTAATCTGATGAGAATAAGGTTCAAGCATTGACCACCATGCCTTCCCAACTTTCTTTCCATTATATAAAGTTTTATCACACATATGATTTGAGATGATTTGCCCCTTTCTATGTCTCCCTTTCCTCTTTACTCAGTGCAGTCCTTTTACTCATCTCTAAATTGATATGTTTTCACTAACATCCTGTTA
Organism: Gracilinanus agilis; assembly: GCF_016433145.1. Lineage (NCBI taxonomy): Eukaryota > Metazoa > Chordata > Mammalia > Didelphimorphia > Didelphidae > Gracilinanus > Gracilinanus agilis. The sequence goes on along the minus strand of NC_058132.1, from coordinate 180,933,634 downwards.
TAGTTAATTCACACCCACATCTTCTTTCTAGGTATATTCCTTCTTATTTATTAACTCATTCACTCACTCATTCATTTATTTATTTGTCATAATCCTCATGATTTCTTTTTCCCATTTGACTTCTTATATTTCTCCTTAATTTTCTGTTTGAATTATCAAATTTTATATGTATTTCTGTTTTTTTTTATTAGGAATGTTTGAAATTTCCCAATTTCATTAAATATTCATTTTTCCCTTGAAGAATTATGTTTTTTCTGGTTCATAATTCTTGATTATAATCCCTTCTCTTTTGCCATTTAGAATATAATATTCCAGGCTTTTTGTTCCTTTATGGTCGCAGTGGCTAAATCTTATTTTCTAGACTATGGCTCCATGATATTTTAATTGTTGTTTGTTTTGTTTTTTTCTTGGCTGCTTGCAATAATTTCTCCTCAGCCAGGTCACTCTGGTATATAGGTATAAAGTTCCTAGTATATTTTATTTGGGGTCTTATTCTTTCAATTGCTATTTTCTCCTATGATTCTAGGATACAGGGCGATTTTTCTTGATAATTTCTTGAAATATGAATTCTAGGGTTTTTTTTTTATTGTGGCTTTTAGGTCATCAAATAATTCTTCAATTATCTCTCTTTGATTTTTTCTGGTCTAAATTAGTTATTTTTCCATGTGAAATTTAACATTTTCTTCTGTATTTCATTCTTTTGATATTGCTTGATTTTTTATGTATCATGGGGTCTTCAGCTTCCATTTGTTTAATTTTAATTTTAAAGGACTTATTGTTATTAATGAGCTTCTGAAACTCTTTTTCCTTTTTATTAGTTCAACTTTTTAAGAAGTTATTCTTCAGTGAATTTTTGTACCTCCTTTTCCATTTGGCCAATTCTACTTTTTAAGGAATTATTTTCTTTGGGGGAATTCTTGTATCTCTTTTCCTATTTTTTGTACTTTCTTTAGTAAGCTGTTGACTCATATTTCATGATCTTCTTGCATTATCCTCATTTATTTTTCCAATTTTTCTTCTGACTCTTTTCTTTGATTTTTAAGGTATTTCCCTCTCTTCTAGAAGTTCTTTTTGGGCACAAGTCCAATTTGCATATTTTTTTCACCTTTTCACATTCTCTTCTAGATTGGTTCCATGATCCTCACTGTCACCATAATAACTTTATTTTGACTCTTTTTTTGCTCATTTTTTCCCAGATTATTCTGTAACTTTTCACTTTATATTAAATTTGAGCTTTGTTTCTAGGTTGAAATAATAATTACACAATGCTTCTTTTTGTGGGGTTTGGGGTTTTGTTCCTAGCTTTTGCTAGCCTTGGGGGTCTAGTTTCTTGTTTGAACTGGTGGGGAGCCTTCCTGCAAGGGACCACAATGATGGCTTGCACAGTCAGGGTCCTTCTTGTTTGCTTGCACAGTGTGGGTGCTTCATTGTTTACTTGCATTTTTGTGGGCCTCAATGCTGGCTTGCACCAGTTCTTTTTTATTTATTTTAATTTATTTTGAATATTTTCCCATACTTACATGCTTCATGTTCTTTCCCTCTCCCACAAGCCCCCCTAAACCCCCTTAGATGATGAACAATTCCACTGGGTTTTACATGCATCATTGATTAAGACCTAATTTCATATTACTAAGAGTTGGACTAGAGTTATCATTTAGTGTCTACATCTCCAATAATATTCCCATCAGGTCATGTGATCAAGCAGTTGTTTTTCTTCTTTGTTTCTCCTCCCACAGTTCTTCCTCTGAATGTAGCTAGTTTTCTTTCTCATAAGTCCCTCAGCCTTGCTCTGGATCCTTGCAATGCTGCTAGTACAGAAGTCCATTACATTCAATTTTACCACAGTGTATCAGTCTCTGTGTACAATGTACTCCTGGTTCTGCTCCTTTCACTCTGCATCACTTCCTAGAGGTCATTCCAGTTCACATGGAATTCATCCAGTTTGTTATTCCTTTAAGCACAATAGTGTCCCATCACCAACAGATACAACAATTGGTCCAGTCATTCCCCAATCAAAGGACATTCTCTCATTTTCTAATTTTTTTGCCACAACAAAGAGTGCACTTGCACTGGTTCTTGATCCACACTATTGGCACATTCCGTGGAAGTCCTGAGTTGCTGGTTTGCACAGTGGAGGGACCTCACTGTTTGGTTACACAGCGTGGGGTCTCACAGCTGCCTTGCCCTTGGGGTGAGGTATTGCTGCTGGCTTGTCCAGATGGTGGGGCCGTTGGTAGCTGTGCAAGACTGATTGTTGTCTTCTGTGGGTGTGATGCCTTGTTGCTGGTTTACCCTGGAAATGAAGCCCTGGGGATGGGCCCTCACTATTGGCCTATACATTCAATGGCCCATCTCCCAGCGTACACCACCAGAAATTGTTTTGTTCCCGTCTCTGTTTCTCACATACCTACTACATGGCTGGAATATAATAATGTTGTTGAAATCAACTTGAAAGTTTAAATTGCTTTTTTAATAGGACATAACCTTTGGTAGGTTCAACAAAGTTTGAAAAGATTTGAGTAAGGCTGTTCAGATGGGTGATATGTCTTTTATCCAAGAACCAAATGAAATAATATAAGGAAGGCTTGTCACCAGAAAATTGTGTATTAGCTAGTAAATTTATTTTAGCTACAACTCACAAAGTCCATACCCAAACAAGATATAATCCATTAAGACTATGTTGTATAAAAAAGTTACAACTGGTAGATTGTTGGAGAGACTATCAATTATTCCTTTCCTCATCCGTAAAGCATTGAAATACATTGATTTCTTTTAATGTGCTTAGTAATTTTTCCTTTCAATTATTCTCTAGTCCCTGGTACCATAAATACATAACATCCTTGAGTCTCAGTATTTTTATTTAAAAATATATTTTCTAATATTTACAGTAAATGTTTAAGTACAACTTCAAGAGAAGTTAATTACATCATTATTCTTGGCTAAATTGCATTAAGAACCACACATGACATAGAATTAGCTGTTAATGTATACTGGCCTTTATTTGTAATTGAGCATTTCAGCTGTTAACAATGGACTTTGACCTCATCAGTATTTATTTAAGCAGTCTTTCCAAATTACCTTTCATAGCTCTTGTCTTTCCTTTCTTTATGATATTGTTACATGATAAAATGAGAATTTATAAGAAAGAGCTAGCAAGAGTCTAAAGTACAATGTTACATTCAGAATGAAAGCATTTGATAAAAATATAACAAGAGAACTTTTAAACACACAAGTGCTTTTCTTTGCTTGAGTGGATCGCATCTTTACTATCAGAGAAAGAAATAAAAATGTAAAGATTCAAAGTTCCCCCTATGTTTATTTGTTAATTATTTAAATAACTTAAATTACTGGAGTGAATTGCAACTTTAGCATGTTAAAAGTGATAAAAAGATTTCTTGATTAATATGATCACAGGGGTGATTGTGTTAAATGACACTTGTGATTGACAAGTGAGTTCAATGAGTTAATAGTTGGATATAATATAAAGACAATGCTACGTTATATAAAGGCATGATATCCAGAACTGGGATGATGAAAATGCTTCTATACTCTGCCATAGTCAGAACCTACTTAGTGTTTTATATTTATTTCAGTAGTTGCAGGAACATTTGAAAAATGAAACTGATAAGCCAGAGAAGACTGAGAAGAAGTCGTCCAGAAATTGGAAAGGGTCTTGAGTTCATACCATATGAGAACTTGCAGAAGGAACTAGAGTTGTTTGTTTATTTTTTCTATTTTTTAATTTAAATTTTTATTTTTTAGAAAAATTTTCCATGGTTACATGATTCATGTTCTTACTCTCCCCTCTACCCCCCTCTACCCCCTGATAGCTAACACGGATGTCCACTGGTTTTAACATGTGTCATCAATCAAGACCCATTTCCATATTATTGATAGTTGTACTGGCGTGGTCATTTAGAGTCTACATCCCAAATCATGTGTGCATCAACCTATGTGTTCAAACAGTTGTTTTTATCCTGTGTTTCCACTTCTGTAGGAATTAGAGTTGTTTAGCCTTAGAAGGACATAGAAAATACATAGGTCACAATACAATTATACTTCATTTTATTGTACTTTTGCTTTATTGTGCTTCACAGATATTGCATTTTTCTAACAAACTGAAAGTTTGTGGCAAACCTGTCTAGAGCAAGTCTATTGGCACCATTTTCCCAAAAACACATTCTTACATCATGTTCCTATGTCACAATATTTCACATTTTTTCTTTATTATTGTATATATGGTCTGTCATCTGTGATCTTTGATATTACTGTTATAGTTCAGGAGAGCAATGGATGTGTATGATGTTGGTAAGTAAGAATATATGTATCCATATATACACACACATGCATATATATAATTTCTGCTTTACATATATCTGTTAATAAATATAGATTATAGATAGATAGATCAATCTTCCTGAGATCATCACTTCTCTGTCTTTAGACTTGGCAAATATTGGATTTTGTTTGCCTGACTATGAAGATTTATTTTGAGTTTTATTTTGTTTTTGTTTTAAAGGATGAAGAAAGTATGGAGACAATGTAAATTTCTGTTCATTGAAAAAATATTTAAATATTACAAAAGAAAAAGTTGTCAAAAACTCAAAAATAAAAACAAAAACAATGTTCCATAGAGATGACAGAAACTTCCTCAGGGAACCAGATCAGAGATAACTTCACACATTTGCTCTTTTATACAGAGAAGGAAGTGTCAGTGAGAAATATATAAATACATATATATATATATATATTAGGATTTTAGAAAAGAAACCTCTTGGTCAAAATAAAAATTGCCTAGGTTGTTTAACATAGTAAGCATCTAATCATAATATACATTTAAACCTGGAAAGGAATTATGAGGCTTTCTAGTTTCTCTATCTCATTTTAAAGATGAGAAAATTGGGGTTAAGCATCGGGGCTCAGTGGATTGAAAGCCTGGCCTAGAGATGGGAGAACCTGCGTTCAAATCTGGCCTCAGGCACTTCCTAGCTGTGTAATTCTGGGAAAGTCACTTAACACCCATTGCCTAGCCCTTACTACTCTTTTGCCTTGGAAATAATACACAGTATCAATTCTAAGACAGAAGGTAAGGGTTTTTAAAAAAATAAAATAAAATAATAAAGATGAGAAAACTAAGTCTGAATTATTCAAATAGTAAAAGTGTATTAAGTGCCTACTATTCAATGGCCCTATGCCGGTGATGGTGAACCTTTTAGAAACTGAGTACCCAAATAACCATCCTCATGCCACATGTGAGTGCTGCACCTTACCCCAGATAGAAGAATAAGAAAGCACTCCCATTGGGCTGCTGGGCAAAGGGGCAGTGATGTGAGAAATGTCCTCAGGTAAGTGTGGAGAGGGAGAAGGGAGCAGCCCCTTCCTCCCTGCTCGTCATGCATGCCATAGGTTCACCAACACAACTCTATGTTGAGAAAAGGCAGACAAAATGCTTCCTTCAAGGATCTCCTGATCTTATGAATGTTAAATATGTATGTAAATAAATATTAAAATGTTCATGCAAATCTAAAACAAGAGGAGATTGCATTAATAACTAGAGTGGCTGGAAAAATGATAAAAATAAGAGTACCAGGAAATGTTTCCAATAGAAGGTGGCATTTGAGATGTATTTTGAAGGAAGTTAAGGATTCTGGAGTGAGAAGAGAAATCATTCTAGGAATGGGAAGAACTATTAAAAGGGCATGAAATATGGAGAGTAATATCTGACTCTAAAGTCAGAGCTCTTTTCACCATAGTATGCTGTCTCATTTGGTTATAAATAACTTCAGATGAAGTAAGTAGGATAGTACATAGTGATTCATGATAAATAGTAAAGAAATCAGTTATCAAATTATCAAACAATAAGTGAAGAGATGTTTAACAATTCAATTATACATAAGAAATGATGTATAAGAGGCAGAGAGGTAGGTTGGTGGATTGAGAGCCAGGCCTAGAGATGGGAGGTATTGAATTTTAATGTGGCTTCAAATACTTCCTAGTTGTGTGATCCAGGACAAGTCACTTAACCTCCATTGCCTAGGCTTTACCACTCATCTGCTTTGGAACCAGCACACAGTATTGATTTCAGAACAGAAGGTAAGGATTTTTTTTTAAGAAATGTTATGGATACTCTAAATATGTAAAATACCTTTTTACTATTTTAAATACAATATTTAAAATACAAAATTTAAAGTCCTCTATCTATCCATCTATCTATTAATGTGTACATATATATTATGTTCTCTAATGCATACACATAACCATTGAGACAGTGACAGAAATAGGGTGATGTCAGTTTTGTACCACAGAAGAAAACCTTCTAAGAGATTACTTTCCTTTTGAATAGCAATTGAGACAAATACCACCCAGATGGTAGGCACAGATTTTCAAGGAAATCAGAATGCTTGACAGATAAGCCAACACTTGTGCTCAATCAGTAAGGGCAAAGGAACAGGTTTTCATTTAGTGAAAAATTGTCAGTTGAAGAAAAACATTTCTACTAGCAGTCACTACTTTATTTAATGCAAAAAGCAGTATTTTTCCCCTTTGTTGTTCTTGCCCCATTCTATTTCTTTGAATAGCTTAACCATTTAAAATACCTTTGGATATGCATGATTACATTCATATTGTTATTTTAAGTATATTGACCTAAAATGAATTCCCAAAACAGTGCTCTCCCAATTATTAAAAAACATAAAATAATAGTAAGACTGTTCTTGTTCCCAGTGTAAGCCAAACTGAATGAGAATCACTAGAAATAAGAAATCAATTTATTTTTAAGGCATTAACACATTACTGCTTACAAATATAGGACATGAATCAAATCCAGGATCAGGTTTTGCAGGTGATTTTATATAAGATAGGAATTTGAATTTTCTTGAAAGAGCCCCACTTATAGGTTTTACTCTTGTAGTTTTTTACCTTCTTTTTTTTTCTTTGAGAGGCAAAAAAAATCTTGGAATTAGACTATTGGTTGGAGACAAAGCTTCAGATACAGATGGCCCTTTTCAGTTTGTTAAAAAATAGACACTGAAATATGTATTTTCAAAGGAACTAACAATTTGGTACAGTTTGGCAATTGGATGTCAGGTGGAGTTAATAGGGTTTTTGTTTTTGTTTTTTTAAACACTAAATTAAGTAGAGGCTATAAAGGGGACCATTAATCTTAGTGAATAAACTAAGGTTAAAAATAAACTTAACAATGAGAAGGTGGGAAGGATTAGAAGAAAAATATACTTAATATAAAAAAGATAAAATATATAAATAAAAATCTATTTTTAAAATAGTCTTAAACCTGGTAGGAAATATTTAACTTGGTGAATATTCTGGGATCCAAATTACTTGGTCCTTAGATAAAGGATTTTACTTTTGGAAAGAAAACCTCTAATGTGCCAGAGTTATAAGGACTGACCAATCACCTATAATATGGATGAAGAAAAGCTGCTAAAGATTTTCTCTAGTCCCAGATGTATATTGGAGATAGCTCTAATCTTTGGAAGCTCATCATTCTACTTGAGCATTTACTCCTTAGAAATTGGAAATTCCTCCAAACTGGAACTTGATTCATTGATTTGTCAAATGCCTAGAATTAAGAAAGTGCTCACAATGTAGATTAAACTTAAAAGAATATATGTGTATATTTCTTTTTTCTGGGGATCTTAATTGTTAAACATTTACCAGAACTCTATGTGTTGTTCTATAAACATTACTTAAGCTAAACAGATTAAGTCAAAACTGGTCTGGAGACCTAGTAACTATATACTAATAGAATTGATAATTATAATAATCAACAATTATTAAAATCATATATTTATTATATAATGGAATAAGTAGTAAACAATTAATATTATAACTAATAATAATAATTATTATATGGTGATACTTTTTATAATTACATACTTAATAATTATTATTGCTGGTATTCATAAGGCATTTTAAGATTTTCCAAGTGATTTCCTTCCATGTCTTTCTGAGAATCACATCTCATTCTCTTGACTTTCCAAAAGAACTACAATTTAATATCCTGGATATTAAGCTAAAACAGAGGTAAGCGGGCCTCTTTTGTTCTCAGAAGGAAAAGGTTGAAGTTGAGAAGAGTTGAGAACTTCAGTATAAAAACCACATGCTCTAAGTAGAGAAAACCTCCTCAACATCATATTCAGTGGTCTGTGGCCTCTAGAACATCAACTGGACTAGTGGAAAATCAACATGTTAAGACCTTGCAAATAAATAGGAAGAAATATCTGAAAAGGGTTAATTCTAGGATTATGTGGCAAGCAAAGATTATATTTTTGGCCTGGAACATAACACATAAAAGTCAGTGGGGATGGTGCTAAAGAAGAATATCTCTAGGGGTTTCCGGGTTAAGACGGCAGCAGAGTAAAAAGCAGCTCTTAACCTCTCCTGACCAAAACACACAAGACTCCTCAAGGGGACATAAAAACAAGTCCAGACGAACGGAGGAACCCCACAACAGGGTGCAGTGTGGAAGGTACGTGGAATCGGGACATTTCCATGCTATAAAGGGGTGAAATAGCTCTCACTAAATCGCGGGCTGAGCAACCCCTCCCCCCCACACACACACCACCTATAACACCAAAGCCAGCTAAAAAGAAATAGAGCAAGTTTGGGCCACCCATCGAGTCATTGGCAGCTCCAGGGCCTGTTTCTGAAAGCGGCAAGATTTGGGATCCCAAAAAGCTGAGGAACGCACACGGACTCTGAGCGCAGACGAGGAGCACAGGTGCGGGTGGAGATGCAGGTGGAGGCGGGCATAGGCAGGAGTGAAGGCTCTGAAACCCTGAGTGGGGAACCAGTGCAGACAGGAATACGACTGTGGAAGCAGCGCCCTGAGACTTGTAAAGGAGCCTCCTGCAGAGGATCAAGCAAGAGGGTCCACCAGGGGGCTTGCAGAAAGGTAAGAGAGCTGGGCCTGCAATCACGGATCAATTACCCATCAAAATTGATTATGTACTTCCAGGGGAAAGTATGGACATTCAACAAAATTGAAGATTTCCAAGTATTGGCACAGAAAAGACCAGGGCTAAATGGAAAGTTTGATATCCAACCACAAAAATCGAGAGAAACATGAAAAGGTAAATAAGAAACAGCGGGGAAAGAAAGAAAACTCAATTTTTTTTAATTTGCCTTTTTAAGGGCCTCAGTAAGATCTAATTATCTGTATTCCTATCTGGAGAAATGCTATGTATAATTCTCTGTAGTGAACTCTATTCACTATTAAGTATTCACTATTATAGTGGTCAGAAGAATGATTAATGGGGAGAGGGTGGAGTGTTGAATGGTCTAAGATGATATGGGGGGTGGGAAAGAGGAGGGTGAAAGGAGGAGGACACTAGGAGAAACCTGAGAGAATAAGAAAAATAGGATAAGCTATTACACAAAAAGAGGGCATGGGATGGGGAGGGGACAAATACTATTATAAGAAGGAGAGGAAGAGAGCATCAAGAGGTAATTTTAAACATTACTCTCAGCGTAATCAACTTAGAGAGGGAAGAGTAGTTATACTATCCATTGGGATATAAAACTCTATCTAACCCTACTGAGAAAGTCAGAAGGGATAAACCAAGGGGAGCAGGGGAGAGGGGAGGTCAAAAAAGGGAGGGGAGAAGAAGGGGGAGGGAATTTATTAGGCCTTCAAAACAAAAAGAGGGGAATAACAAGAGAGGGGGTAGAAAGGGAAGTTAATCAGGGGAGGGGATAAGGGATAGCTCCTTAATAGCAAACCACTGGTTTAAAAGGAAATAGGTTAAGAAGAAGGGGTAGGAATAGGGGAGAATACAAAAATGTCAGGGAATGCACAGCTGATAATTATAACACTGAATGTGAATGGGATTAACTCTCACATAAAACAGAAGCAAATAGCAGAGTGGATTAGAAACCAAAATTCCACCATATGTTGTCTACAAGAAACACATATGAGACGGGGGACATACACAAGTTTAAGGTTCAGGGTTTGAGCAAAATCTTTTGGGTGTCAAATAAGAAAAAGAAGGCAGGAGTGGCTATTATGATTTCTGACAAAGCCAAAGTCAAAATAGATATGATTTAAAAAGACAGGGAAGGTCATTACATCCTGATTAAAGGCAGTATAAACAATGAGGAAATAACACTGCTCAAAATGTATGCACCAAGTGGCATAGCACCCAAATTCATAAAGGAGAAACTGGCAGAGCTCAAGAAGGAAATAGATAGTAAAACCATACTAGTGGGAGATCTAAATATTCCTCTGTCAGATCTAGATAAATCAAACCAAAAAATAAATAAGAAAGAGGTAAGAGAGGTGAATGAAGTCCTAGAAAAATTAGATTTAATTGACATGTGGAGAAAAATAAATAGGGACAAAAAGGAATACACCTTCTTTTCAGCTCCACATGGTACATTCACAAAGATTGACCATGTAATAGGGCATAGAATCATTGCAAACAAAAGCAAAAGAGCAGATGTAATAAATGTAACCTTCTCAGATCATAATGCAATAAAAATAACAATTAGTAAGGGCACCTGGACTGGAAAATCAAAAACTAATTGGAAATTAAATAATATGGTTCTCCAAAACCAATTTCTCAAAGAAGAAATCATAGAAACAATCAACAATTTCATTGAAGAAAATAACAATGATGAGACATCCTACCAAACTCTGTGGGATGCAACCAATGCAGTACTCAGGGGGAAATTTATATCCTTGAGTGCATATATTAACAAATTGAGAAGGGCAGAGATTAATGAATTGGGTATGCAACTCAAAAAATTAGAAAGCAAGCAAATTAAAAATCCCCAGATGAAAACTAAATTAGAAATACTAAAAATCAAGGGAGAAATCAATAAAATAGAAAGTAAAAGAACTATTGAATTAATAAATAAGACTAGAAGCTGGTACTTTGAAAAAACAGATAAAATAGACAAAGTACTGGTCAAACTAATAAAAAAAAGGAAAGAAGAAAACCAAATTGACAGTATTAAAGATGAAAAGGGAGACCTCACCTCTAATGAAGGGGAAATTAAGGCAATCATTGAAAACTATTTTGCCCAATTATATGGCAATAAATATAACAATTTAGGAGATATGGATGAATATTTGCAAAAATATAAACTGCCTAGATTAACAGCAGAAGAAATAGAATACCTAAATAATCCCATATCAGAAAAATAAATTGAACAAGCTATCAAAGAACTCCCCAAGAAAAAATCACCAGGGCCTGATGGATTCACAAGTGAATTCTATCAGACATTCAAAGAGCAACTAATCCCAATACTATAGAAATTATTTGATATGATGAGCAAAGACGGAGTCCTACCAAATTCCTTCTATGACACAAATATGGTACTGATTCCAAAGCCAGGGAGATCAAAAGCAGAGAAAGAAAACTACAGACCAATCTCCCTAATGAACATAGATGCAAAAATCTTAAATAGAATACTAGCAAAGAGACTACAGCATGTAATTAAGAAGATCATCCACCATGATGAGGTGGGATTTATACCAGGAATGCAAGGATGGTTCAACATTAGGAAAACCATCCACATAATTGACCATATCAATAGTCTATCAAACAAAAATCACATGATTATCTCAATAGATGCTGAAAAATCCTTTGACAAAATACAGCCTCCATTCCTATTGAAAACACTGAAAATTATAGGAATAGAAGGACCTTTCCTAAAAATAATAAACAGTATATACCTAAAACCATCAACAAACATCATATGTAATGGGGATAAATTAGAAGCCTTCCCAATAAGATCAGGTGTGAAACAAGGATGCCCATTATCACCTCTATTATTCAACATAGTACTAGAAACAGTAGCAGTTGCAATTAGAGAAGAAAAAGAAATTGAAGGTATCTAAATAGGCAAGGAGGAGACTAAGCTATCACTCTTTGCAGATGATATGATGGTCTACTTAAAAAATCCTAGAGAATCAACTAAGAAGCTGGTAGAAATAATCAACAACTTTAGCAAAATTGCAGGATACAAAATAAATGCACATAAATCATCAGCATTTCTATACATTTCCAACATATTAGAGCAGCAAGAGGTAGAAAGAGAAACACCATTTAAAATTACCCTAGACAATATAAAATACTTGGGAATCTATCTACCAAAACAAACACAGCAATTATATGAAAACAACTACAAAATACTTTCCAAACAAATAAAACTGGAGCTCAACAATTGGAAAGCCATTAACTGTTCATGGGTAGGACGAGCTAACATAATAAAGATGAACATTCTACCTAAATTAATTTACCTGTTTAGCACCATACTTATCAAATTACCAAAAACCTTCTTTACTGAATTAGAAAAAACGATAACAAATTTCATTTGGAATAACAAAAGATCAAGAATATCAAGGGAAATAATGCAAAAAAATGTGAAGGAAGGGGGCCTAGCAGTACCAGATATTAAACTATACTATAAAGCAGCAGTCATCAAAACAAAATGGTAGATTTTCTGGGTTAAGATGGCGGCAGAGTAAAAAGATTCTCTTAAACTCTCCTGACCAAAACATATAAGACTCCTCAAGGAGACATAAAAAGAAACCCAGTCGAACAGAGGGACCCCACAACAGGGCAAAGTGTGGAAGGTACATGGAATCGGGACATTTCCATGCTATAAAGGGGTGAAACAGCTCTCACTAAATCGTGGGGTGAGCAAACAACCCCCCTACCCCCTCTACACACACCACCTATAACACCAAAGCCAGCTAAAAAGAAATAGAGCAAGTTTGGGGCACCCATTGAGTCATTGGCAGCTCCAGGGCCTGTTCCTGAGAGCAGAAAGATTTAGGACCCCAAAAAGCTAAAGAACACGCACGGACTATGAGCGCGGGCACAGAGCACGGTCACAGGCAGAGGAGCGGGTGGAGGCAGACACAGGCAAACGTGTGAGTGAAGGCTCTGAAACCCTGAGTGGGGAACCAGTGCAGATGGGTATACAACTGTGGAAGCAGCGCCCTGAGACTTGTAAAGGAACCTCCAGCAGAGGACCAAGCAAGGGGGTCCACCAGGGGGCTTGACCTTGAGAAAAACCAGAACTCAGACCTCAGGACCCAAAAGACTTCAGACAGACCCTGAGCACGAGGATGAAGCTGAGAAGCTGCTGGGATAACAATGGCTACCCAGAATCAGGAAGCTCAGATGAGAAAGATTAACAAGAAAAAGAAATCTTTAACACTCGACAACTTTTACACAGAGAAAATTCAGACAACTGAGCAAATAGAAGGGGAGAACAAACAAACATCCGGACCCTCCCAAAATAATAATGAAAACTGGTCACAAGCTCTTGAAAAGTTCAAAACTGAGATGACGAGAAAGATGGAAAAGATTTGGTTAGGGAAATGGGAAATAAATCAAAAGGAAATTAGGCAAGAAAATAATAGTTTAAAAGGCAGAATTTTGCAATTGGAAAGTGAGTCTCAGAAATCAAATGAACTGATAAGCAAAATGAACACCAGAAATGACCAGATTGAAAAGGAAAACCAAAAGATCATAGCAGAAAACCAAAAGATCATAGCTGAAAACCAAAAGATTATAGCCAAAAACCAGTCCCTAAAGGCTAGAATTGAGCGATTAGAAGCTAATGATCTCCCAAGACAACAAGAACAAATAAAACAAAGTCAAAAGACTGAAAAAATAGAAGGAAACATGAAATATCTCAATGAGAAAGTAACAGACCAAGAAAACCAGTCTAGAAGAGACAATTTGAGAATCATTGGTCTTCCAGAAAAACCAGAAATTAATAGAAACCTGGACTTAATACTAAAAGAAATTACTCAGCAAAATTGCCCGGAAGTCCTACAACAAGAGGACAATATAGACATAGAAAGGATCCATAGATCACCCTTGACACTCGACCCAGAAAAGACAACGCCCAAGAATATAATTGCCAAATTTAAGAGCTTCCAAGTAAAAGAAAAAATCTTACAAGAAGCCAGAAAGAGACAATTCAAATATCAAGGAGCACCAATCAGGATCACACAGGATCTGGCAGCCTCCAGGATAAAAGACCGCAAGGCTTGGAATATGATATTCAGAAAGGCAAGAGAGCTGGGCCTGCAACCACGGATCAACTACCCATCAAAATTGACTATATACTGTTCATGGGTAGGACAAGCTAACATAATAAAAATGAACATTCTACCCAAATTAATTTACCTATTTAGCGCCATTCGTATCAAATTACCAAAAAACTTCTTTACTGAATTAGGAAAAACTATAACATATTTCATTTGGAATAACAAAAGATCAAGAATATCAAGGTAAATAATGAAAAAAAAATGTGAAGGAAGGGGGCCTAGCAGTACCAGATATTAAACTATACTATAAAGCAGCAGTCATCAAAACAATATGGTACTGGCTAAGAGACAGAAGGGAGAATCAGTGGAATAGACTTGGGGTTAATGACCTCAGCAAGACAGTGTATGATAAACCCAAAGAGCCCAACTTTTGGGACATGAATCCACTATTTGACAAAAACTCCTGGGAAATTTGGAAAACAATATGGAAGAGATTAGGTTTAGATCAAAATCTCACACCCTACACCAAGATAAGTTCAGAATGGGTGAATGACTTGGATATAAAGAGGGAAACTATGAATAAGTTAAGTGAACACAAAATAGTATACTTGTCAGATCTCTTGGAAAGGAAAGATTTTAAAACCAAGCAAGAGTTAGAGAAAATTACAAAATGTAAATTAAATGGTTTTGATTATATTAAACTAAAAAGCTTTTGTACAAACAAAAACAATGTAGTCAAAATCAGAAGGGAAACAACAAATTGGGAAAAAATCTTTATAACAAAAAACTCTGACAAGGGTCTAATTACTCAAATATACAAGGAGTTAAA
>NC_058132.1:180918316-180918703 GCF_016433145.1 Gracilinanus agilis | reverse complement strand
CAATTGATAAATGGGCAAGAGACATGAATAGGCAATTTTCAGGTAAAGAAATCAAAAGTATCAATAAGAACATGAGAAAGTGCTCTAAATCTCTAATAATTAGAGAAATGCAAATCAAAACAACTCTGAGGTATCACCTCACATCTATGAGATTGGTTAAAATGAAAGAAGGGGAGAGTAATGAATATTGGAGGAGATGTGGCAAAATTGGGACATTAATGCATTGCTGGTGGAGTTGTGAACTGATACAACCATTCTGGCTGGCAATTTGGAACTATGCTCAAAGGGCTATAAAAGACTGCCTGTCCTTTCATCCAGCTATACCATTGTTGGGTTTGTACCCCAAAGAGATCATAGATAAACAGACTTGTACGAAAATATTTATAG
>NC_058132.1:180896389-180917816 GCF_016433145.1 Gracilinanus agilis | reverse complement strand
GTTAGGTTAACCATCACTGCTCTAATTTATTTGTGTGCCTCATTATTTCCTTCCTCATTTTAAACTGTTGTTGGGCCCCATCTTGCTCCTTCCCTGTGACAACTTGCTCAAAATTAACACTCCATTCATTTATATTTTGACCACTAAATTTTGGCATCACCAGAAAGAATTAGGATCCAAGAACAGAATATAGAAACAAGATGTGAAAAATGATATGTCCTTCATGCTTTTGGTATTTTGGAGGTGGTCAATATTTTGTTGGTGTGGAAACTACTGCTATAAAAGTCCTGCCAACACAAAATTTGTCTATAATTTCTAATTCTCATGGGTGGCACTTCTAGTGGAAAGAATAAAAAGATCTAGGTTTGAATCTCACCTGCACTACTTACTAGTTGAATGATCTCAAGTCACTTAAATACTCCCTGAATCCTTTTTTCCCTAGTAGAAAAATTTGGGTAATAATGCTTAATTACCTACTTCAGAGGGTGATGTATGTGGTATGGTTTGTTGTTGGGGAGGGGGTGAGATGGGATGCAAGAAAAGGCATAGAGAGTGGTATGATTTAGATATGTTGGTAAGAAAGTAAAGGAGGGATAACAATGACACCTAAGCTAACTAGAACAGAGGGGTTTATGTGCAGAATTGTGAGAAATGTTTGTGGGTGTACACTGCATAGGATAGAAGGATACTATTACCTAAAATATCATGTACTCAGTTTTCCATTTTTTTCCCCAAAGGATTCCCAAATTCAGACATGGTCATACTACAGGGAGTGGTATGCTTCAAATGGGAGAATGATGGTACTTCTGATTCAACAGCTACTAGGAAAGCAGTTGTGGATGTACCCTGGGGAAGAAGCAAGTGTAGCTTTCAGCAGGAATCTTAGCCCTTATTTTGTATATCCAGAGAGAACATTTGAGTAGCGACAGAAAAGAATCTGAGGCAGAGCAAGCCTCACCTGTCCATATTTGCATTAGTAAATAGCTCAGGATTTCGAAGCCAAAGAACACCAATGTGGATGAGTATGTTCATAGGCTCACAGTCATAGTTGTTACCTGTCTCATATTTGTCTCTGAAGCTAAGTCCTTTCCTCTCAGATATGACAATAGAGACTCAAGCCTCTGTTTGCTTCTATCCACTGGAGAAAGAAATTGCAAACCACCCCAGTATCTTTGCCACGAAAATCGCAAATGACCACGAGTCCACAAAGAATCAGACACAACTGAACATCAATGACATTCAAAGCATTGTGTTACTACTATAAAAACACAAAAATGAATGCCACTCAATTACTATCTTTAATCTTATAATCTAGGAGAAGAGGTCTATGTATTTACACCAGTGGTGTCAGACTCAAATAGAAAGAGATCCCTGGGGCTGCATTTGGACTTGGGAAACCACAAGTGAATTTTATCTATATCATTACATTTTTTGTTTATTTTGTTAAATATTTCCCAATTGCATTTTAATTTTTTGGGCACATATAGAAGTTTTGTGGGCCAAATCCACAGGCTATGCTTGACATCATCTCTAATGTACACAAACACACACACACACACACACAAACTAACACTGCAGATATGAACACATTTATATATGTGTAAGTGAATATACACTTAACTAGTTCGATGATTTTTTATTTTTATCAGTTTGTCCACTGATATAGATATCTGACTTAATAGATTTTAAGTTATTTCATCCAAATATATTCATTGCCTTAAAGCCAATCTGTTGATGAGTAACCAAGTTTAGCTAGGATGGTCCTGGCCAAAAGACAAATAACACATCACCACATTTAAACTCAAAACAGACTAGCTTTATAAGAACTATTAGAACTTGTGCCCCATTGAAATGTACTTTTAAGATCCAGGGATTGATTGCCTCTAAGCTGCAATTCTGCATCAGGAGGGACTTTGTTGGAGATCTAGATAAGTAACTAATAAATAACTAGATAACTAAAAAAAAATTAAAAGCTCCATAAAAATATTCAAGCAAATGCTGAATGACATCAAATTAGGTGAGAAGAAGTATTCCATGTGGAAAGAGAAGATAAAGTTTGATGGAAGAGATATCATCCGATCTAGAGCTATAGTAAAATTGAGGGAGGTGGAGGAAGTCTATCTCTTATGTAGAAAACAGCAAAGCTTCCTTTCCCACAATCACCTCCTCATGATAAAGGAAAAAAGACAGGGAATACATAAGAGTATATTTGAAAACACAAAAGTAATTCTGGTTTGTGTGGGTTACATTATGCTTGAGTAAGTATTATCAAACAAAGCAAATACTTGAGTAAGTATTATCAAACAAAAGTAGTTTGAACCCAAGTTATGAATGGACTTGAATGCCAGGCTAAGTTTAGACTATTTTTTCAGAAGTAGATATAAAATAATTGAGAGATTTGGAACATGGCTGAGCAAATTAGAATGAGCAAATTTATTTTTAAGAATATTAATTTTAAGGAAGAATAATTTGGCTAGATAGATATAGCAGAATGCTAAAAGTGTGTGCCTAGAAGCAAAGAGACCAATTAGACTGCTATTACAGTAGTTTAGGTAGGAAGTAATGAGGCTATAAACCAGGAATGAAGAGATAGATACTTTCTTAATGCCCAGTTCCAGCTGCTTTCTCAGCAGCATCTAACACAAAATCTACTAGAGGCATTGCAGATACATATTAAAAGGACTTTGTAATTAATTGAATGTGTGGTATAAAATGTCTGCCACTGCTTCAACTTCAAATATAGATAACAAATATAGGGAGAATGGTGGTTCCCTTGCTCTAAAAAAAGGGGCAGATCATTTGAGCCTGGGATATGTTGAGTTTGAAATGTCAGAGGGATATCTTATCAGAGATCACTAGCAGGCAGTTGGACATGCAGGACTGTAGCTTAGTCAAGAAACCTTAGCTACAGATAATGGATTTGTGTCCCTTCTTCATAGAGCTGATAAATCTATGGCAGTGAATAAAATGTCAAAGAAGAGAAGTGGAAAACTACAGAACTATGGACACTTTCGGGGAACAATTGTCTATAAAAAATTCAGAGGTAGGAGAAAAACCAGAAGAGTTCTATGGCATGGAAGCTAACAGATCATTCATGAGTAACAAATAATATTTAAAATGCTCCATTTTAAAGGAGCATTTTTAAAAATGACTCCATATTTAAAGAAACTCTGTGTTGAATCCTTTTTATCAAAACAAAATATTTTAAAGTTAGACCAGCCTAGTCCATTGTCATGATGTAGCATATACCAGATAATAACCAAGGTGGGTAGGAGGAAGGAGGAAGAGAGGGAACAGCTCCCAAGCTATAATTTGCTCATCAAAGCCACCAGTCTTTCTTTAGATTATAAAAGGAAGACTATGGAAATTGGACTCAAAGTCTTTCCTTGTCTCCTACTTTCAAGAATGGGTCTAGTCAAGGAGGAAGATCAAGGGCGTAACCCCTTCAGGACTTGGTGTATTCCTTGGGAAAAGAAAAGGATACAGAAGAAGGTAGGAAAATGGCTAGGTCCTATCTATAGTACCCAGTGCCTTCAGATCTCAGCTAAGCTGTTTGCTCTGTGACCTTGAGTAAGTTACTAAATCCAATGGGCCTCAGTTATCTTATTTGTAAAATAAGAAGACTGTACTTGGAGACCTCGAAGGTCCCTTCCAGGTCA
This sequence comes from Gracilinanus agilis, assembly GCF_016433145.1. Classification (NCBI taxonomy): domain Eukaryota; kingdom Metazoa; phylum Chordata; class Mammalia; order Didelphimorphia; family Didelphidae; genus Gracilinanus; species Gracilinanus agilis. Next base: position 180,914,157 of record NC_058132.1, on the reverse strand, counting down.
AAATTTATGATCTATGAATTGTAATCCTTTGCCAGTTCTGAAAATTTGAATGAAGAAAGGCACATGTATTTTATGAAGAGAATCTGTACAGTACTGAAGGTGTTCAAGTGAGGTCAATTTGGAAAGTTTCTATTAAATGACATTCCCACATTTTTTCATAAATTATAGATTTGAAATGGGAAAACATCTAAGACACAGATATGTCAAATGCAGCAAGAAAACTTGTGAGTCATATATGGAGATGAGAAAGTTGTTCAAGAGCATTCTGAGTCTTATTGCTGAGCAATGGATGTGGGTGAAACTTCCTTGTTGCTAGAGATGCTGAAACTGCTCTCAGAAGAGGAAGCAACTTCAAGTGTTTAAAGGTCTCCCCCTTCAAAAGAATATTGTCCCCAGAAACTCTTGTCAAATTATTGTCTATGAAGAATATTTTCTTTAATGACAACTTGAAGATTTAAACAAAGTGGACTCTGAGGGAAGGGATTATTTTTGTCTTTCTTTATATCCCCAGAATTAGGCATATTGACCAGTACATAAAATTTTTTTAATAAATGCTTGTTGACTAAGTGACTGACAGATGATGAAACAAAGGCAAAGATATCACATCATTTTCTCAACAAGCAACTAAAACCAAAGAAATAAGCAAAATAAAACTTCAGTCTTAAGGATTTGTCCATATCTCTATTATATGGAAGATGACATACTGTAGATGAATTTCTGATACTCCCAATTCCTTGGTTATCATATGACCTGCTTTATACTTAGAATATGTGGTAGAAATATAAGGTTATTATAGAAATAATTCACATCCCCCCCAACATAATTTTATCTACAGGGAATTACATGAAATAAGTGTAATGGTAACTAGGGCTATTTAGATGGATAATTTAGTACTTGTCACCAAAATCTGGGGCTACTGAGCCATAATATTATCCTTAATGATTATTTCTGAAGGCATTGTGTATTTTATTCTTTTGATTTTGCTTATTTAGTTCAATTTTATATTTGTTTTAATATTTAAGAAATTTTTGAGTTCCAAATATCCCTTTCTCCAGACCCTACCTCATACACTGAGAAGGCAAGCAATATACTACTTGTTATACATATGAAATCATGCAAAACATATTTCTAGATTATCCATGTTGCAAAAACAAACAAACAAACAAAATAAATAACATGAGAAAATTACACTTCAGTTTTCCCTGAGTTCATCAGTTCTCTTTCTGGAGGTAGCTAGTAATTTTCATAATGAGTCCTGAATTGTCTTTTATTATTGTATTAATCAGAGTACTGAAGTCTTTCTCAGTCAGTCATGATTACAATATTGCTATTATTGTGTGCAATGACCTACTCATTCTGCTCTTTTGCTTTGCCTCAGTTCGTATAGGTCATCCCAGCTTTTACTAAAACCATCTCCTGAATTACTTCTTAAAGCACCATGGAGCAGCATCCCACTCATATTCCACAACTTGTTCAGCCATTTTCCAGTTGATGTACAATTGCTACTGGAGAGGTAACATGCAAACAAATATATACAAAGGAGGCTTACACAAGGTAAATAGGAAATAATTAACAGAGGGAAGGCACTAGAATTAAGAGAGGTTGGGAAAGACTTCGTATAAAAGGTAGGATGATTTTGGACAAATCATGAACTCAATACTAAAGGCAGTGCAAGAAAATAAAAGGTACCACCTACAGTGGTAGAGGGAATCCTCCCTTCTGGGAGCTCCTTATACCAATAAAATCACAGGTTCACTTTTATCTTTATTGATATTCATCAATTTGTCTTCTAAGCAGCTAGGTTGTTCTGTAAATGGAAATCTTGGCCCGAAGTAGGAAAACCTGAGTTCAAATCCATCCTCTGACACTTACTAGCTATGTGACCCTGGGCAAGTCACTTAACCTGTTTGCCTTAGTTTCCTCAACTTTAAGATGGGGATAATAACAGCACCTACCTCCCAGGGTTGAGTTGTGATGATTAAATCCAAGAATATTTGTAAAGGGCTTAGTCTGGCATATAGTATGGCACATATATAAATGTTTTATTATTATTATTATTATTATTATTATTATTATTATTATTCCTAGGTGCATACTTCCCAAACCATTAGCCTAACTTTGTTCTTTTTGGTCTTAAGAAATTGAAAACACATTCATCAATGCTATCTTCTTAATTGTTCACTTCTTATATCCTCTTATCACCTAAAGCCCCTACATAAATAATGAAAACATAAATAGGTGTTTTTTTTTAAATTATGTTAGTAAAGAGGAGACTGTAAATGCCTTAGCTTTTCACAGAATATTAGAACTGGTAAGAGGAGAAGTGTAGATCTCAGAGGATGAGTAAAGAAAGGGGCAGAATTGTGACATGACTACCCTGGTTGCTCTCTTCAAAAGGACATTCTAGGAGGAATTCTCCACTGTCTACTATCCACCCTTTCCTACTTCCACTCTAAGATTGAAATGATCCAAATATTTAACCCAAAATTCATTAGAAGAGACTAATGTAAATATGCTAATTTAATCATGAAAAAAAGAATAAATTTCTGTTGTTAATTTAATGCCTTTCAATTCCACAGATATTAATTAAGTGCCATTACATAGAGCACAAGATGGGTAGTCGGGTAAAAAGGGAGAAGATACAAAAATCAACTAAATACACAAGTCTTTGTTCTAAAGGAATTAAGAATTTAAGAAAGAGATGCATAGCCTCAGATACTTCCTAACTATATGACCCTGGGCAAATCACTTAACCACAATCACTAAGCCCTTACTGCTCTTCTGACTTGGAATCAATACTTGGTATCAAATCTAAGACAGAAGGTAAAATTTGTTCAGTCATTTCCCCAATTGATGGACATCTCTTTTATTTCCAATTCTTTGCCACCACAGAAGGGGCTGCTATAAATATTTTCATACAAGAATGTTTCCCCCCTTTTTAAATATTTTAGGGATATAGATTTAATAGTAATATTACAGGATCAAAATGTACGCACTGTTTAATAACCCTTTGGGCATAGTTCTAAATTGCCCTCCAGAATGATTGGATCAGTTCACAACTCCACCAACAATGCATTAGAGTCCCAATTTTGCCACACCCCTTCCAACATCTATCACTTTCCTTTACTGTTATATTGGCTTATCTGGCAGGTATGAAATGCTCCCTTAGAGTTTTTTTTAATTTGCATTTCTCTAATCAAGAGTGACTTAGAACATTTTTTCATATGATTATTGATGTCTTTGATTTCTTCATCTGAAATTCTTGTTCATATCCTCTGGCCATTTGTCTATTGGGAGGAAATGGCTTGTATTCTTATATATTTGACTTAGTTCTCTAAATATTTGAGAAATAAGACCTTTATCAGAAAAATTTGTTATAAATTTTTCCCATTTTATTTTCTCTTCTAGTCTTAGTTTATACAAAAACTTTTTCATTTAATACAGTTGATATTATTTATTTTAATCTTATAATGTTCTCTTATTTAGTCATAAATTTTTTCCTTCTCCTTAGATCTGCCAGGCAAACTATTCTTTGTTCCCCTAATTTATTTGTGATATCACCCTTTATGTCTAAATCATATACCCATTTTGATCTTATCTTAGAATAGAGGGTAAGATATTAATCTATATCTAGTTTCTGCCATACTGTTTTCCAGTTTTCCCTGCAGTTTTAATCAAATAGTGAGTTCTTATCCCCAAAGCTGGGAACTTTGGGTTAATCAAATATTCAATTGCTCAAGACTTTGACCTCTAATCTATTCCATTGATCTACCAATCTATTTCTTAGCCAGTGCCATATTGTTTTGATAATGACTTCTTTATAGTACAGGTTGAGATCTAGTACTGCTAGGCCACCTTCCTTAACATTTTTTAAATTAATTCACTTGCTTTTCTTGACCTCTTGTTCTTCTAGATGCATTTTGTTATTATTTTTCTAGTTCTATAAAATAATTTTGGGAGTTTTATTAATATGGCACTGAATAAATAAATTAATTTAGGAAGAATTGTCATTTTTATTATATTAGCTTGGCCTACCCATAAGGAATTAATTCTTTTCCAATTGTTTAGATCTGGTTTTATTTGTGCGAAAAATGTTTTGTATTTTTTTTCATATAATTCCTTTGTTTTTCTTATTGAATAGATTCCCAACTATCTTATATTGTCTAGAGTTATTTTAAATTGAATTTCTCTTTCTATCTCTTGCTGCTAGACTTTGTTGGTAATATATAGAAATGCTGATGATTTATGTGGGTTTATTTTGTATCCTACAACTTTGCTAAAGTTATTAATTATTTCAACTGGTCTTTAGTTGGTTATCCGGGATTCTCTAAGTATACTATCAAAAGTAAGGATTGTTTGTTTGTTTTTTAAATAGAGGGAGCATATAGATAGCTAGTAATAATATAAAATAATATATTATAAATGTACTAAAACTGTGCAAACCAAAATGCAATGTGAAGTCTTGGAATGGGGAATATAATCAATTAATGATAATAAAGTTTCACAGAGGAAGTAAAGAAACAAGAATTTATTAATGACTTCTATGTGCCAGGCACTCTGTCAAGCTCAGAAATATTGCACCCTTCCAATATTATACCCTTTCATCCTTGCAACAACCTGGTGAAGTAGGTGCTATTATTATCCCTATTTTGCGGGTGAGGAAACTGAAGCAAACAGAGGTTAAGAGACTTGCCCAGGGTCACAAAGGTTGTATATGTTTGAGGCTGGAACTGAACTCCAATCATCCTGATTCCAGGCCTTGTACTCTATCCATTGAACCTTCTAACTTCTATAGGTGGAGAAAGAATGTGATTTGGGCTCCAAAAGATACAAAAGAATTCAAGTAAGGGAAGGAGGAGATTCCAGGTGCTCCTAGGACTGTTTCAGAAAGAATCACTTGTCCCTCTTATGTTTGCTTGATGAGATATACATTTCCTTTGTGCTATGTCTCAAATTGTTCGGAAATAGCTATTTTCTCTTGAAAAATTAAGAGAGAAGACTACTAATGGTATTTTATAAGTCCTGAATGTTATATAGATCTCCAGGAAATGTTTTGTATTTGTATCAAATATTTCTATTAAACAGGAAAGTTTAAATGAGGGAATGGAGATAAAAGGGGAATTTGTTTTAACTGTGTATGGGTTAAGTTCTGCATCCATTACATTTTTTTGTCAAGTTAAATAAAAGCTATCCTAGATACAACATTTTGTTAAGCTAAACACTTACATAGGAGTTGGGAGTCTTTATTTGGAGAGAACTAGATATGAGTCAGATTCTGATGGTCATAGTGAGAGTAATAATTATTAAGATGCTTCCAAAATTTACCCCAGTACAAGTAAATCTAAAACCTCAAGAAGGATCTACTGGTTACACAGGTATAGGAAAGAACATGAGCAAGATATGAGACAGAAAATTAAATTTTAGTTTTAGCACAGTTTTTATCATAAATAACTATTTAGGAGAAGATTGAAAATATTACAATTTGACTTAAAAAAATAAAACACATGGAAGGAAGTAGTATGAGAACTGGATGAAAAGGGATCATATGATTATAGCTATAGAGCTGGAGGGGATCTTACAGATCATTTAACCTGACTTCATCATTTTACAGGTGAGGAAATGGAGGATCTGAGAGGTTAGAGTTTCTAATCCAGATCCTCTGACTTCAAATGCAATGATTTTTCAAACCCACTATGATGCTTCCTTATAATGACTAGTTCTAGATTAGAGTGCATTAAATCTCAGAGAAAACAATTTAAGCTTTACTCTGTACAAAATAAGTGTGAAACAATGAGAAGATTTTTGAGCAGAAGACTGACATAAAGTCAAAACATAAGAAAAATTAGGCTTTTGTTTTCATTTTTTTCAGTCATTTCCAACTATTCATGACCCTATCTGGGGTTTTCTTGGCAAAGATACTGGAATGATTTGCTGTTTTCTTCTCAAGCTCATTTTGCAGTTGAGGAAACTGAAGCAAACCAAGTTTAGTGACTTTCCCATGGTCAACTAACCCCATTTGGGGTTTTCTTGACAAAGATACTGGAAGGGTTTGCTTTTACTTTCTCCATCTCATTTTATAGATAACAAAACCAAGGCAATCAGGGTTGAGTCACATAGCAAGTCACATAGCTAGTAAGTGTCTGAAGCCAGATTTAAACTCAGGATGAGTCTTCCTGACTCCAGGACCAGGAACTCTATTCCTGGCTCCATCTATCTGCCCAAGATTAGTATAGAGAAGATATAAAAAACTTATTATAAGGGATAGAGGAACAGGAGATTGAAAGAGAAGATAGGGTTAAAGATGTTACAAGTTCATCTCTTTAGATGCTCTACTAGTAAATTCACAGGCATTAATGCAAAATGATAATTTTTAGTTTCAATGACAACAGGTTTTCAGCCTCATTTTCCCTCAAGATTACCTAAAAATGGAGAGGCATCACAGATGATAAAAAATAAGAATGAATAGTGTTGGCCTATGGCTCCCAAAGCAAAGTTTTTGCTATAAATAATTATTTAGGAAAATTGGAAATAGCACAGTTTGACTTGAAAAATAAAGCACAGAGAAGACTGATGTATAAGATAAAGTTGGAAAAGAAGGATGATATGATTATCCTAGTTGGGAAGATCTGCCCTTACCTAGAAGAATGAACATTGCTTATTTAATATTCCACATTGACTTATTTATTTCAATTCTCATATATGTTTATTTAAAATATAATGACTGCCTGCCCATGTATTTTCATTTTGATTTACTTTAATTAGACCAACATTTTGAGAGATAGAAGAGCTCTGAGTTTTATTAAATTCCAATTTTGAGAATAATGACTATCTACTATGGTGTAGTCAGGTCACATGTGATATGTGACAATGGCAAGGGCACATGATAAATTTGTACATGTTTTAAAATATTGAACACTCTGGAAAAAAGGGGGAAACACACATTATTATGGTAGCTTTTTGAGTACACAAAAGACTGAAAGACGTATTGGAAAACTGAAGGGGTTGGCCTAAGTGACGTCTAAGGTAGCTTTTTGCCCTAAATTTATACTCCTAAATAAAAAAGAAATACATGATAGAGAGAAAAGAACCCAAAAGTACAATCCTAACTAAACTAAGCTGTCAATGATTGTCTCAATTACAAGACATTGTAGACACAAAAACCTATTGCTCAGGATATCAGCTGTTAAGTGTATACTTTCTAGCTTACAGAGGTTTCTGTCCTTTAGTAATCAGAGAAAAGTTTCTCCATAAAAGCACATATTTTCCAAGCCTGCCGTTCTACTATAAATAAACTGTTTAAATTCAAACAGACTGGGAAAAGATATTTAAAATTTCAGCAGTGCACATAATTGCCCAATCTCACAACTAAAGTAAATAGCATTCTATACTGTCAACTCACTATAGACTTGTAGTGTAAAGTTGTGAACTTTATGGCTTAGATTAAAATCCATAATAATGAAATACTTTTAAAATAATCCTTTATGACCTACCAAACCAATAACAGAGCCATGACAAATTGAACACTTATTTTATGTTTAAATGAAAATTTTTCAGTATTTAGATTTTCATGTAATTTTTTGCTGTCATGATATAAACCTCTAGATAATTTTCTTTGTAATGTAATTCCAAGAAATCATATTTTTTAAAATGGTTCAGGATGACTTTCCAATCTCCAGCTTTATTGTCTCCTTTTTATTTCATTATATAATCACAAATACATCTGTAATTTTGTCAGCAAGCTTAACAGAACACTACCATTTTGTTCTAGTGAATCATAACGGGACAGAATCAGAAGATCTGACTCCAAAACTCAGCCTAAATCTTTGTGACTTTAGCTAAGTCACTAAGTCTCTCTGGGTCTTAGTCTCCCTTCTATAAAATGAAGAGGTTGGAGTAGATATGCCACAACTTTGATTCTATGTTCTTAGATAATACAAAAGAAAATAAACCTTCATGGGTTTATTTTACACAATTTACTGAGAACAAACCATATTATGGTATCCATTCTGTAAAGACAAATCTCTTTGAAGGATTTCCAAGGCCACGTGACTTTATGTTTCTCTCGAATTAGGGAAGTCCTTAGTTTTAATAGATATTTCCCATCAGACAGCAAGAAAGCCCTAGTTAAGAAGCTATAAACAAAAGTAGACCATGAAGAAGAATTAGCCCAGGACACTATGGCCTGTATTTGAAAAATTCTGGTAATCAAGGATGCACAAGACAAGCATTTCCAACCACATGCTCTTATTTGATTCTCAGGGTCCTTATATCATTATCTCCTTTTGTCTTCCATTACATGTCAAGCTCAAGAATGGAGCAGGAAATGCTGTAGCACTAAAGCCAAGTGATAACCCCATGAGGCCATTTTAGCTGTCTTCTTAAAGAATGGAGAAAAAAAAAATTAGCCACAAATACCCTACCTTTCATAAAGTCAAAATGCATCAGCTTTTTTTAAATCTTTACCTTCTTTCTTAGAATTATGACTGTGTATTGGTTCCAAGGCAGAAGAGAGGTAAGGGCTAGGCAATGGGGGTTAAGTGATTTGCCCAGTGTCACACAGCTGGGAAGTGTCTCAGGCCAGATTTGAACCCAAGACCTTCCCTCTCTGGGCCTGGCTCTCAATCCACTGAGCCACCTAGCTATCCCCAATGCATCAGTTGTTTTTTTTGTTTGTTTGTTTTTTTTAAGTCAACTATTAATGTGTCACTTTTCACATGACATACACTCTCCTTTTTTCTTTCCCAGAAAGTTTGTTGCTATTTAGTAGGAGCAAGCTAAAACTCAAGTTTTTCTTATACTCCAAAAAACTCAGAGAGAAGTTTGCTCTCTGCTTATTCAAATCCTGCCAACCACCTTGTCCTGATCTTACCATCGCTCCTCTAACTAAATCTAATGCCCCCATGTATTCCCAACTCAATTGGCCCAATCAAAACCCTGAAGATCCACTTACCACTCAAAGCAACCTTCCTTTAACTCCAAATTAAAAGTATGATTGATCTTCCCACCAAATCCAGACCAACCCCTGACCCTTAACCCCCTCTAACCCAAATGCTAAGCTAGGGTCCATGATACCATCTCACTCTGCTTCAAATTCAATTTATTCTCATCCTATCCTGTAGCCATAGTGTACCTAATCCCAAAGATAACTGCTGCTCCTACTTATCTGGATGCTCCCTGACAAGATGTTCTGTCCAACTTAACCTATGTCAAACCCAAGATTTTTTTCCATTCCCCAGACCTCAGATCCACCCTATTTTCCTACTATTCCAAATATACAAGCCATTTTCCACACAACCAAATATACTTATTCCCTGAAATCATCACAGGCTGGCTATTTGCACCTGACTCCAAGCCTAAAGGTCCCACTTAAGACTCTTTTTCTCCCCAATCTGATCTTACTCTGACCCATTCTAGACTCATAATTTAATCTCCCCTCAAGTTCAATTTGATTTCTTACCCACAACCCTTCCCCACTCCTATCCCTATTTTCCTTAACTCTTCTAAAAACATATTGTAAGACAAAGGAAATTAAACAATTGATATTACATGAAACCTTGAAATTTCCCAAGAGAACATGGAACCACAACAGGAGGTCCAAATTGGTTCAAAAGAAAGTAATGAGATGAGAACAAATGGTAGAATTTATGGCCCACATAGCTGAAATAGTTAGTAGGATAAAAAAACACACTGAATTCACAGAGGCAGTATCTCAAAAGAAAAAAAGAAAAAAGCAAATAAAATCTTGGAAATAAAAATATACAAAGGGAAAGACAATCTAAAAGAAGAAAAGTAAAAGGAAATAACATGAAAAGAAAACATGATCTCCATATAAACAAAAGTCATTTATCTCAAAGGCAGGAAACACAGTGACAACTTAAGAAACATTTCCCAGAAAAAAATACATTTAAAAAAAACGTGAATACCAAAATGCAGAAAATACTACAAGAAAAATGTTTAGAACTTCTGAATACAGAAAACATAACTCCAGTCAAAATAATCCATATATTACCTTTAGGGGGGAAAAAACAACAACTCTGTTTTTGAACTACAATACACATAATGACTTAATTGAATAGTTTCAACAATAAAAAACAAATCCTAAAAGTAGCTAAGAGATTATCATAAATAAAGGAAAAGAAATGCAAATAGCACAAGGCTATATCCACCAGAAATCCCAGGAGCAAATAGAATAAAATATTCCAAAATGGAAAAGAACTCAAGATGTAACTCCAAATGACATACTCCAAAACCTGGACCTATTTATCAGTAACAAAAATAGGGGCTTATTAAAATAGAGGAATCTGAAACATTCCTGCAAAATAAATAAATCCATTGTCAGCAGACCATTTGCAAATATCTCAATCAATGGAAATAGAAAAAATTAATAATATAGCTATGAAAGAAACAAAAATTACCTTATCTCTAGATACTATTAAAAGAAAAAATAAACAGAAAGAGAAAGGTGCCAGTTAGGATAACTGTATAAACAATGGGAGACCAATAAGAGATATTCATTTTAAAAACCATTTTCCTTCTTAGAATCAAATATAAATACTGGTTCCAGGACAGAAAAGCAGTATGGTCTAGGTGATTAGGGTTAAGTGACTTACCCAGAGTCACACAGCTAGGACATGTCTGAGGCCAGATTTGAATCCAAGATATCCCCTCTCCAGGCCTGGCTCTCAATCCACTAAGCCTGCCTTTTCCAAGATATTTCCTTTTAAAAGTTTTCAAAATGATAAAGATGAAAGTGAAATTTAGTGTGATGGTAGAGGAACAGGCCTGAAACATCATAGACTAAACTCTACAACTGCCCTGCTCCATAGGGATGAATCAAAGTATTCTGTGGGATAAACCTGATGAATGGAAGGTTACATAAAAGGGAAGAGAGGTGGTTGGAATACAATGGGGAATGGGTAATATCTACTCTAATCAAGTTCATGAGGAAAAATTAAAGGAAAAGAATAAGTCTCTCAGGAAAAAAAGAGAGTCTACTGGAGAATTGGGAAGATAGTAAAAGAAAGAATTGAAAATGTAGGTTTGGAAGAAATTTTCAAATCTTAACCGATTCTGGGTTGAGGGTCCCAGTGAAGAGTACTCCATTGGTGGGGGCAGCTGGGTAGCTCAGTGGATTGAGAGCCAGGCCTAGAGACAGGAGGTCCTAGGTTCAAATCTGGCCTCAGACACTTCCCAGCTGTGTGACCCTGGGCAAGTCACTTGACACCCATTGCCTACCCTTACCAATCTTCCACCTATAAGTCAATACACAGAAGTTAAGGATTTAAAATTTAAAAAAAAAAAAAAGAAGAGTACTCCATTGGGAGAGGAGACATATTCTTTAATGAGAGATAAGTACCACATAATAAGTCTAATGCGCAGGAATTTAATAAAAAGGTAGAATACATCCCTGAAAGTGTTGTGCATCCATTGACAAAATCTTGCTTGCTTTGAGGGAAAGAAAATCAGAAGTGATAAGGGCATCCAAAGAAAATGGGAATACATGAACCCAGAGAGGAAATTGGAGACCAAATGGGAAAGATATTGCATGAGGAAGGTAGGAGGCAGAATTCAAACTGAGAATATAGGGAAATTTCTAAAATGGTACAATGCCTCTTTCCTCATTATTTCTCCTACAAATGTATATATAGAAGAGTAATGAACAACCAAAAAAAGGATTGGAAATTGAGGGAATGTCCATCAATTAAGGAGTAGCTGAACAAACTGTGATATATGTTGGTGATAGAATACTACTGTGCTATAAGAAACAATAAGCAGGATGATTTCAGAAAAAGCTGGAAGGATCTACCTGACCTGATGCAGAGTGAAATAAGCAGAACTGGGGGAACGTTGTACATAGTAACAGCAATATTTTATGATGATCAAATGTGAAAGACTCTAAGCAATACAATAATCTCGGAAAATTCTGAAGTATTTATGACGAGGAGTTCTATGCACCTCTAGAAAAAGAACACTTGGATACTGGTGCAGATCAAAGCATAGTCTTTCACATTAATTTATTTATGGGTTTATTTCAGGTTTTTGTTTTTACATGAATGTTCTCTTATAACAATGGTTAACACGGAAGTATATTTTGCATGATAATACGATTCAGATAAAATTGCTTACCATTTTTTGAGTTGGGGAGAGGAGAAAGGGAGACAAATTTGATCTTATAATTTCAGAAAACATGTTAAAATTATTACATGTAATTAGGAAAAGAAATTTCTTTGAATAAAAATATCTAAATGAAATAAACAAGTTTAAGTGCATATTCAGCTTCTTAATCCTCTCTTTTTTTCTACTCTGGTCATGTAAATTTGTAAGAATATGATTTCTCCCCTGAGAACTCTTTTAGTTGCAACCCAGAAATTTGGTCTGTTGTTTCATGCTTATTTTTATTTGACTTTTTACATATTTATTTTCTCTTTCTTTGATTTCTTCTTTCACCTACTAATTATTTAAAATTTCATTGTTAAGCCTCCATTTGAGTCTGCCTCTTTGGTCCCTGAACCAATTACTAGTTTTATTACATTAAGTCTATAAGGATATATTAACTACACCTTGCAATTTCTATACCCTAGTACAAGTTCAGTTTTCATAAAAGTTGCATGGACTGATGATAAATAAATATATGTATATATATTTTTTTGTTTATTTTTCTGTTAAAGTTATCAAAACTGAGAAAAGGATATTGAAGTCTCCTGTCACTGTTCTATTGTCAATATCTTCTCGTAGATGAGATAATTTTTTCTTTATAAATTTGGATGAGAAAGAGTTTGAAGTGTATAACTTTACTACTGATGTTGATTTGTTTTTTAGTTTCATTCAGCATAATATAATTTTCCTTGTTGGTCCCTTTTAGCTTTTTAAATGTTTGTTTCTGCTTTATCAGAGACCTTCTACTGTTTTGGATCCATTTAATATATCATGAATTTTTCCCATCTCTTCAGTTTTAATTTGTGTCTTTGTTTTTAATTGTATTTCTTACAAGCAACAGATTATAGGGTTTTGTTTTCCTACCCAATCTGTTGGTTTTTCATTTTATTGGACTGTTTAATCCATTCATATATAATACTATGAGTTAGGCTTATATTTTCCTCCATCTATTTCTAATAATTTTTGAATTTATGTTTTCCCTCTTCTGCTATAAACACACTTCTATGTTCCTTCAATTACTCTATTCTTTTTAAGTAGTCCTGTTCCTCCTCACTTTTTTACTCTCACATCTGATCCCATCCTTTTATTTGTTTTCCCTTTCCATTTGGATTTTTGCTTATTCTTTGTTTTTTCTCTTGTTATAAAATTCTTTTCTCCTTTTCCCCTCTTAATTAGTCAAATAGATTTCTCCTTTCTCTCCTCCTCTTTAACTAGTCCTATTCATTAGAGTTTTTTATTTCATTTTCTTGTGGCCCTTCCAAAAATTATATCTCTCATTTTTTCTGTCATCCATCTTCTTTTTCTATACACTCTAGACTTTCATTCTCTGATTTATGACCCTTCTAAACTATCTGCTCCCTCTCTCTTTCTATATTCTTTATGCAATCAACATTTTCAAGGTATCCTCTGTGTGGTTTCTGCCACTGCCTTGTAGAGTTTGCCTCATAGATTCCCCTTTTCCATAGTGCTTCATTCTTACATGCCAGTGTTTGCAGATGCTACACAATAATGCTCCATAGTAAGGCATTTTCCCTAACATGTCTCTACTTATGCAGCCTACCATTAATCTATACCTTTCTTTATACCTCTCCTAACCCATTTACCTCAAAATCTCCTCTCTGAGCCCATGTTCTCTTTCTTGCCCAGATGCCAGGTGCCTCTAGGAGTTATAATTTCCCTTCTCTCAGGATAGGACAAGTTGACTTTACAAGTACCAAGTCCCTCAGGCCACACCTAGTGCAAGGTCCCCATCTTCCTTCACAAACCATCTTTCTTCACACATAGTGTATATATATATATATATATATATATATATATATATATATATATATACCCACACACACGCACACACTGGCTCACTTTTTTGTTGTTTAAAGTAAAGACTTGATCACACATACACAAAGGAAACAACAGACGGAAATATATGCCTTCTATATTAAGTAAACCAGTTCAAGCATTTATGAACAAACACTGTCACTTTCTGATTTTATCTCCTCTGATGGTAGTTTCTTTGGAAGCTGGAGCTCTGTTACTGAGTTCAAAAGAGAAGTAACAATTATAAGAGTAGAATATATCACATGCATAGCAAAAATAATGTATATCTTCCTTCCCTCTCCACCCCTTATATACACGGTGTTCTGTCCTGGTAACCTATCTTGCTCCTTTTTTTCCTTAGTTCTTAGTTCTCTGGCCAGACACCAACAAGTCAGTGATCTGCCATGTTGGTGCCACATGCTTTTCTATTCCAGTACAGTTAGTTCAGAGTTTTGCATTGTTGGTACTATGGGATTGTGGACCAAAGGACTGCAATGATGGTGACTGACTGTCTACAGCCTGGAGTTGAGATCTCTATAGCTCTAGAAAGAGGAAGGGAAACCAGGGTATATTGGTGGCTTTTGTTATGTCTATATCCCATCCTTGAGTCTGCTTGTGCAATCTTTCCACTGGAGTGTGGAAGATGGAGGAGGGGTGATAAGGGGTCAATGAGTTTCAAATCATATTTTTTACACTTTCATGGAAACAGCTGAAGTTGCATTATCTTTTGTTCCTAATTTTTTTTTATTTTGGAGAGGTTGAAGAGTTTGTTGGGATCAGAGAAAATATCTAGTCCTCCATCTTGTTGTTCATAGGACCTGGAAATCCAAAGCATTCTTTTCTTTTTTTTTTTTTTTTTTTTTTAACCCTTAACTTCTGTGTATTGACTTATAGGTGGAAGAGTGGTAAGGGTAGGCAATGGGGGTCAAGTGACTTGCCCAGGGTCACACAGCTGGGAAGTGTCTGAGGCCGGATTTGAACCTAGGACCTCCCGTCTCTAGGCCTGGCTCTCAATCCACTGAGCTACCCAGCTGCCCCAAAAGCATTCTTTATTGAAGATACAATCTACGAAAACCTATGTAGATCAATCAACCAACAAGAATTTATTACATACTATGTGCCAGTCACCATGTTAAACTTTCAAGATTCAGATGTAAAAAGATATCCCAGGGAGAATTCAGAAAATTCTAAAAAAACTAAAGATTTTCAGGGAAATCTTTAAGACAGAAATGTACCACTGTTAGAATGGAGATGTAAAATTGACATTTCCCATCCTAGAAAGTGTGAGAAGCTTAAATGCCTCTCTCAATTGCACATGATGTGGGCAGCAAAGCAATGGACTTGCTTCCAAGGCATAGACTACAATCATGCCTTTATCCCTAGACACATACATACACACACATATATGTGTGTGTATATACATATATATGTATATATACATATATATATATATATAATTTTCAAGTGAATATTAGAGACAAGTGAATTCAAGGGAATTGAAGCTAAGATGGCATGGACTCACTTACTGGGCTGTTGCCTCGGGAATTATGTAGCAATTGGAGGGGCAAAGAAGTCTTCTGCCATCTTCTGACACCTCTTAGGAAGTCAAGGAAGAAGGTTTTTACTATCCTAAGGAAAGAGTTGTTGCCCTAGATGAAAAAGCTCTAAAACAACACGACTGGGAAGCTCCTGGTACTGTCCAACCAAGTTAGTGGTTGAAGGGAGAAAAAGCCGCAATCTACCCATCAAAGAGCAAACCTAGGGGCCCAGTGGATCAACTCATCCGACAAAGACCCATGCTCTGAGAAGACCTCAGTGGCTGAGAAACATGCCTTTACCAAACAGTAGTACAATCTGCTTGGGCAGCAGCAGAGAGGATGGCCCAGTCTGACAGCATCAGAATCTGGTAAAAAGCCAGCAAAATGACCAAGTGACCTAATTGAAGCAGCCCAGTAGCTAATTAGGCTGGCCAGCTGAAACACTAAACCTTTTGAATAACCAGCACAGCTAAATAGTAATATAACTTGTACATCACTGAAACTATGCCTTACAGTGAAGGACCCTTCAGAAGAGAAAAGACCTCAATACTTTGCTACCTAATGGTCTGTCACCTATGAATACGTAACCCACCCTCACTCCCACAGCTCTTTTCTCTTCTCTCCCCTATATCAAGACAAATGGCTTTGTGAACCACCGAATTCCTCTAGAGAGAGCCTAGAGAGATCCAAGCCTGGTCCTTACTACCCATATAACAGTATAGTGTACAGTTAAAATAGGCAGTTTCTAAAATGTGGAGCACTGCACTAAAACAATATAAATACTATCTAGACAGCAAAGGTTCTCTGTCTGATGTGGTTCTACTTAAATTATATATTACACAAGTTCTATTTCACCATTTTCTCTTCATATTCATTTTCTATCTCATCACTTAGACAAAGACTCTTCTAGGTCAGGTGTCTCCAGTATCATCATTGTTGTGTCCACAAAGCATAACACAATATACCAGGCCAATGATCTTTGAAACTTTGCATGTAAATACTAATTTTGTCAATACATAATCAATTAAAACATTTATTGGATGTTTGTGTTCTTGTGCTATACACACACATACACACATAAATTTGATATTTCAAGTTCACTAGGAAGGATAACTATTTCAAAGGGATGTGTAAAGGAAAAAATATTTCTACAAAGTGAGACCTTTTATATTTACTTAAAATTAGGTGCATATATCATTTTACTAATATTTTGGGGCTTGGGTCTTCTTCAGACCTATGATTTCCATTCAATTCAACAACAGGTAATCACAAATAGCAATATAACCTGATAGAATCCCACAATACTTGGCCTTCTTTTGAAAGAACTGATGAAAAGAAAGAAACCATAAAGATTTTCTGTATCTTTTTAAGGAAGGATAAGAATGGAAAATGAAAGTGCCATATGTGGCATTATCGCAGCTCATAAATGAGTTGTAACTACCTGGAAGAAAGGAATAGAAAATTTCTATATGCCCTTCAATCCTATATGCATTTATTATGCACCTGCTGTGGGCCAAGAACTAGATATGTACAAGTAAAGTATTAAATTGTAACATCTTCTAAGGGAAAGGAAAGAACAGAATAATATAGAGAAAGAGGAAAGAATGGATTCAGTTTCAGTGGACTTAGATTCAAATCTCCTCACTCTCAATTAATGCCTGTGTGATGATTGGCAAATCAGTTAACTTCTCTGAAGTTCAGATTCCTTATCTTTAAAGGGAAGGGATTAGTCTAGAAGATGTCTAAATTACCTGCTAGGGAACCTGGGTTGCACAGTGTATAGAATGCCAGAAATCAGGAGGACCTAAATTCAAAGCTAACCTCAGACACTTCCTAGCTATTATTACCCTGGGCAAGTCACTTAACCCTGTTAGCCTCAGTTTCTTCATATGGAAAATGAACTGTAAAAGGAAATGGCAAACCACTCCAGTATCTTTTTGAAGAAAACCCCAAATGGAGTCATGAGTCACAAAGAGTTGGGCACAATTAATCAACAAAACAACAAAATTACCTGCTGGCTCTATTTCCATAGATAAGCATAGGTCTGAAAAGAGCCCATTTATGGGGGAGATGAGTAGATAAAGAACACTGTCCTCTGAAGAGAATATGTAAGGATGCCTATGTAGGAGATGACACTTGAACTCAGCCTTGAAAGAAATCAAGATTCCAAAAGCTGGAGTCAAAAGAGTGTATTCTATTCACAGAGGTAAGACATGACATGTCATGGACTAGAACTATTTGGTTTAAACAGAGATATGT